>NC_135784.1:97611671-97844171 GCF_051106095.1 Pogona vitticeps
CCCAGTGAGCTATCCCAGAGTTGTGATACCTGCATGACTTTCTGATTCATCTCCATTTTCCAATCTGTAATTGAATTTGATTGCAGTTCTCCATGGCTTTGAACAGCTAGCCAAGTATTTGGAGCTCCATGCCTGTTTTGCCTGTTTGCCCTACCCATTTGTTTGCCTTCTAGTCTCATGGAGAATTTTTAGAGTTTGTGTATTTTGTGCATTTGCCATTGTCTAATAAACGCATTGCCCACCTGTGGATTTTGATTTTTTTTGTTTTATTTCATCATGATGAATATGTTTTAGAAACAAATAAAATACGTAAGCTTGGGGAGCTTATGTTTTTATGAGTCTGTGAATTTTGGCTGGCCTTTAGTAGTGAGTTCATTGTATATTGTTGCCAGATCTTGCACTTTTTTCCAGTCAGTCCTGTGAGACAAACACATAGGAAACAACCTAAACATGAGGAAGAGACATGGCTAGACATGCAAGATGACAGGCAAAAGTCTTATCGCTTCTTATCTGTAAGTAAGGGGAGCCATTTAGTCAGCATTCATTGCCTAGGATACCATCCAAAGTGACGAGAGAGATTCTTGTTGCTTGTGAGACCAGTGTCACAAGAGTGAACTGTGCTGCACTGAAGGGTGTGCTCCATTGGAAAGCTGAATTGGAGAGATTCAGCTTTGTTGTGACTTGATTTGATGTGTTTCGCAAAATTACTGTTCTGACTTTTTTTGATGTTTTGTATTCTGAGACTATGAAGTACCTTTTCCAAGGTACCTTTATTTTAGAAAGTTTTTTGAAACTTTAAATGTGAAGCAGCTTCACAGCAAACTTAAGCATGATGCTTAGCATTTGGTATTTGGAAGATGTTTTTGAAAACGAAGAACTGGCTTGTGAAAGAAGAAGCTTTGTGGAGAGAAGTGAATGCTGTCACTGCAGACAAGCCTCCTGACTTTGTAAGAACATTTTCAGGGGGGAAAGCCTGATCGAATCCTTCCATCATGAAAAAGTTTTAGTCTTCTAGAGGCAGAGAGAAAAAAACTGGTTTTGCAGGAAATAAGCTGGACCAAGCAGCTTTGTACATTGTGCATACAATAAAAAAAATAGAATTTAGGCATTTTGTAAGCAGAGCAGATTCCATCGTATTTGACCATGTAGTCACCCTTTCAGTTGAGAAAGAGAAAATAATTCTAATGAGTAGTTCAGAGGGACTCTGGAAGGGTAAGAACAGCTCACTGGGGAAGCTGCAGTAAGAAGCCAAATGTTGGGAGATTGGAGGGTAATCCATCTTTCCACTCCCATTTCCTCTGTACAAGAGATCTCCACTTCATGTAAATTCAGCGGCGTAATTGACATTTGCTTTTGTGTCATCTTGAAATATTTACTGTCAACAAGAAATCCATTTCCACCACCCATAAGCTGCCCATCGCGTCTGTGGAATCCTGCATTTCTCTTTCCCTTTCAGTGACTGTTTAGTAGGGAGGCAGGAGATAATATGGTGCTTTCATGTGTTTAACTTTGTTCTCTTTTTGAAGGTGCTTGACATACTCCTTTTCTGCAAGGTTTTGGTACATACAGTAAATGAGTACTTATAGCCATGTCCCGGGATTTGTAAGAAAATGATATAAAGCAGACTGTGACCTGCTTATTTTTATCTTGGGAGGCTGTCAGTTTCCGTGATCTTGATTGTTGACTTCTGCAGTCCTGCAGTTTACTTGTTTATTTGAGAAAAGGCCAAATCAAACAGCACCAGAACGGGTCTCTAATCTCTAGTGATAAAGAGTACCTTTGAGAGGAAATTACAGTGTAATGTTGAGACAAAGGGAATGTCAGAGGAGAGCATGCAAAACCATTGGTCTGTTTCTCTTTGAGTGTTTTCTGTAGCCTTTTTTGGTCTTTGAAAGATGTAGGAGGAGAATTTTTAAAATCTTGATTAAGAATATTTTAACACAGCCTCTCACCTGAAGTATGTTTCCACTCAAATGAGGATTTTTTAAAATATACTAATAGATGCTTTTTGTCAGTGTGAATAGATCTCACTGATGACCATTTTGCTGCTGCTAGGTAGACTGGACAGCGATCTCCCCCCGTCCATAGATTTTATATCATCTGGCAGTCCTGCTTTCAGTTGCAGTGTTTGGAGCCATATTCTTACTTTTACAAAACTTATGGGGGCACATTAGCAGCCTGCTAACTGGTTGGCTAGCTCAGTGGGTTGGGTATCTGGCTGCAGAGCCAGATGTGTTTGGAGTTCTGTTCCCCAGTTTGCATTCCAGAAGAGGCAACCTGTGTGGCCTTGTTAAGTTGCCCAGTCTCAGGGTCCCCCCCCCCCGAAAAAGGGAATAGAATACAGGTACCACATCTCAGTACTTTCTACCTGGAAAAAAACCATGAAAAGGGTCAGCATAAGTCAGAATTGACTTATGGCAATACAGTACTTTTCAGGGTTTTCTACGTAGAAAGTACTACCTTAGCCACTGAGCTGCCCAGCCTGCTCATTTTGAGAATACCCCAACTCTTTTTTTTGGCAGAATTATCCTGACAACAATAATCCATACTCTAGTAACCTTATTGTTAACTTATTTCAGTGCATTGCATGTGGAACTGGCCTTGTTAGTAGCGTAGAAGTGGCAGATAACACAAAAGACAGCTGCAACATTCAGAGCTGCCTTCTGGGAATCTATTTTGTCCTGATTAAAATAATATCAGTTTCTGTTTCTGAGCTCGGTTCATGCTGTTAAGGGGCTAAAGAAACTACTTCCCAGATATTTCAGGTAATGTGTACTTGCATATCAAATTGCCCAGATTTTAAGGTCATTTGGGGCACATGCTTTGCACTCACACCAGAGTTGAGGATGGTGATGGTCAAGGAAAAAGTGCCCTGCCTGTGGACCTCCCTCTATGTTCTCTTTTATATATTTATGGAATATATTTTATGTGCCTACAAGTCAGAAGCCATTTACAGTGATCCCAACAGGGCTTTAAAGGTAAGTGAGATATTTAAGGAGTGGGTTTTCCAGTTTCACTCCTCCAGTGAGTTTCCACGGTTGAGCAGGATTCAAACCAAGGCCATCGAATCCTAGTCCATCACTCTGTCTACTGCACTGAGTATCCCATGTTCTCTTTCTGTTGTTCATATGTGCTGTTAAATTGCCTCCCAACTCACGAAGACCCTATGAATGAGTGCTTTCCAAAATGTCCTGTCCTCAGCTGTCTCACTCAAGCCTGTGGTCTCTTTTAGGAAGTCAGACCATGTCATATTTGATATTCCTCTTTTCTTGCTGCCTTCCACCTTTCCCAGCCTTATTCTCTTTTAGATGCCACCGAAAGTGTTTTTAACTTCCTAAGCATTTTAGGAATTCTAGAGCCCATTGGTTCAATTGGTGTATACGCATGTGCCTATACATATAAAAATTTATATTAAGAGAGAGAAAGGGAGATTTCATATGATTATTACCTGTTTCTCTTGTAAGCTGCACTACTCCTATGAGAGCCGGTGTGTAGATATTCTGAAAAAACAATGTAGATAGCTTGTGGTGTTTGATTAAAAGAATAAACTAAAATTCCTTATTCGGAGTAAGGGAGAGAAAGGAAATCAGCTGTAATTTTGGGAAGTTAAATTTTAGGGAAGAAAAGCCTGAAGAATTACTCTCTTATTTTAGAAATCAATAATTTACTGAATAACAGAGATTGCTGTTCGTATACTTTCCGTTAACATGTTACATCTTTAATACTACAGCAGAAATATGGCTGGCAGTAATGGTTGCAAATTACAGATTACATTGATCTGATTACCAGATTCTTTTCTGTAGCTGTCATTTGGGCAATTATAGCACCCCTAGTTTAAAGACTTGATTTCAGACATTTTTGTGCTTTTAAAAGTGGCCCTGTCCTTTGCTTAGAGCAACAGCTTCCTGTAAGTATTTCAGATTCCTTTTAACCCAGCAAGTTTAGCTAAATATTGACATTTTTTTTGTTATGTCCGATCAAGTCAGAACTAGACATGGGGGCGAATATAAAAATTAATGAGCATATTTGTTAAATATCCCTGATTCAGACATACATACTTTATTATTACAGCATCAAGCCATACAGAAAACAAAATTGAATGCAGAGCTTGAAGTACTGACATATCCTGCAAAAAGCCAAATCAAATAAACAAAAAGCAATAAAACTACAAATATAACAATAAAAGACCAATGTCTAAGGGTTTGGCTATCTATTTTGGCTACTATGGCATGCCACCCAAAAAGTTCTGTAGTAGTCCAATTTTGATCAATTAACAATTGGTTACAGTAGTCCGAGTCTGATTGGCTTGTCATGTCTTTTAATAGAGGTGTAATATTTTTTCCCCTCAAATCTTGTTATGCCTGTTACATCTGGGCATCATATGCTCAAAAAAGCTCAATAGATTCTATCTCACCAGATCCACAAGGGCAGAGTCTTTGTTCCCTCGGGATCTTCTTAAATCTGCCTTCCAACACCTCTGAGGGAAAGGCCTCACATCTAGCCAGAGTAAAGGCTTTCCTAAACTTATATGTCTCAAGCTGTGATAAAAAGGCCATGGGGCGCAAGCGATATTTGTGCGTGTCTATCACTCTAAAGTTGGGGCATCTGCTAAGAGCTACCTGTCTTTCCATGTCCATTATTCTCTGTTTAAGGGCTGATTTCGCTTCATCCCATTGCATATTCAATACAGTGGGGTCTCGACTTACGAATGGCTCGACATACAAACGTTTCGACTTACGAACTGCTCTCATAGGAATATATGGACTCGACTTACGAACTTAGATTCGAGTTACGAATTCTTTTTTTCCCTTTTTTTAAAAGCTAAGTCATCTTAGGTTAAAAGAAAAAAAGAAAAAATATCCCCGTCTAGTGGCAGAAGGCGGAATAGCAGCTTCCCATTAGTTTCTATGGACGAAAAGAGCAGATACGGATTAAATGGTTTTCAATGCATTCCTATGGGAAATGCAGATTCGACTTAAGAACTTTTCGACCTGAGAACTGCCTTCCAATACGGATTAAGTTTGTAAGTCGAGACCCCACTGTATTGCTTGTGGAGAGAAGCCCATAACTTGCAATTTGTTTAGGACCACTTTCAACCACTTTGATTGAAAATTGTCCCAATGAGTTTCCATGGCCAAGTGGGGCTTCAAATTTAGGCTGCCTAAATCATAGTCCTTCACTCTGACTACTACACTGGGAATCATAAATACTGATACAATAATGGTTGAAATCCAGTAATAAATGGCAACACAAAAATATGCCAGGCTCCTTCCCTCCGTATATCTAGGAATATCATAAAGACAGAATCGTTTAAAGCTAACTTTAATAATTGAATATACAATGACAGCTTTTAAAAATTCTGAATTTTTCTAGGAGTATTCATTTTCAGGATTATAATTATTGTTTATTGTATCACTGTATTATTTTACAATGTTTTCAGTTCCAAATAATAATTAGAAAAAACATATTGCCCACTTCTGCTATTTATTTCATACTTGTATTCTGTGTTCACTTCAAGGAGCGTGACATCCAGGATTATTAGTTTCAATACTGGTCAAGTGAGTTAGATTAAGAGATGATTAGATTACCTGTGATGTCCAATGAGGTGGTCAGGGTGCTTGTGCGATGTCTTGCCACCTCCTTCTCCTTTGACCCTTGACCAGCTTGGCTCATCAATGCAGCCAAGTCGGTAACAACAGAATGGGCCACTGCAAAAATTAATAGGTCTCTCCAGGAGGGCATGGCTCCCCCTGCACTCAAGGAGACACTCATTAGGCCCATTCAATAGAAACCTAATTTGGCGGCAGATGAAATTGGTAATTATAGGCCCATCGCCAATGTTTCTTTCTTAAGAAAAGTGGTCAAGAGGGTGGTGGCTGATCAGCTCCAGGCACACTTGGAGGAAATTGATGGCCTTGATCCATTCCAGTTGGGCTTCAGGCCATGGCATGGTACAGAAACAGCATTGGTTGCCCAGTAGGATGACCTCCTGAGGGAGGCCGACAGGGGCAAGATGTCCTTGTTGGTCCTCCTTGATATCTCAGCAGCCTTTGATACCATTGACCAAAGTATCCTCCTGGGGCGGCTCTCCAAGCTGGGGATCGGTGACTTCGCTTTGGCATGGCTCTGTTCCTTCTTGGAGGACCATCCCCAGAGAGTGCAGCTTGGTGAGATGACTTCCACCCCGTGGATCCTCAATTGTGGGGTTCCTCAGGGGTCGATCATCTCGCCAGTGCTATTTAATATCTATATGAGGCTGCTGGGTGAAGTCATCCGGAGTTGTGGAGCTCTGTGTCATCACTGATAACACCCAGCGCTACCTCTCCTTTTCTCCAACTGCAATGGATGCTGTTCTGTCCCTTGAGCGCTGCTTGGGGACTGTTCTGGGATGGATGAGGTTGAATCCAGACAAGACGGAAATCTTGCATGTGGGCAGCTCTGGTGTCAGTGGGTTGGGAGACTCCCTTTCCTTTGGGGGAGTGACTCTTCCCACAAAGAAGGAGGTTCACAGCTTAGGCATCTGCCTGGACCCGGATCTCACCATAGAAATTCAGATGACACCTGTGGTCTGGGCAGCCCATTTCCTTCTTCAGAAGATTGCCCAGCTGTGTCCCTGGGCACTCACAACTTTGATTCATGCACTCGTAATCTCAAGGATAGACTACTACAGTGCTTTCTATGTGGGGCTACCCTTGAGCTTGATGCAGAGACTACAACTGGTTTAGAATTCAGTGGCCAGATTAATAACCAAATTTCGGGGTGAAGAAATTTTAGCACATCTTCCTCATTCTGGCCGCCCTTCATTGGCTACCAGTTCATTTCCTCATCAACTTCAAGGTTATGATGATAACATTCAAAGCTCTAACTGGTTTAGGACCTTGATATCTAGCAGACCACCTGTTCCCAGCCAGATCTGTCCGTAATATCCAATCTTCACAGGCAGATGGTTGAAGGCCTTGATCCCAAAGGAGGCCTGGATGGAAAGAACAAGAAACTGGTCTTTCTCCACAGTTGCCTCCGTCTGTGGAACAATCTGCCCATGGAGTTATGCCTGGCACCCTCTTTGGTTGGGTTTAAACAAGCATTGAAAACGTGGCTTTCCTTTGGCATTAGGCTTTCCATGAGCATTAAGTTGTTGATATCCCCCCTTCCCTTTTGTCATCCTCTTTGCCATCCTTTCATCATCCTTTCTACCATCTGTTACATACAGCACTGATGGTACCTGTCTGTCATGGGTTTGGAGGGAAAGTTCCATCCTATGGGGAGTGGAAGGCGGGACATCAGGGGGGAGGAGCTGTACTGTATATATATTTGAAGCTGGAGTTGGAGTCTGTGTGTCAGACTGAGTACAACTGTGTGTCAGTTTGTACATACCTGATAGGTTCAGGTTTCTTTATAGGTAGCCAGAACTGATAGGTTCAGGGTCTGTGCTTTACTTTAAAGGGTTCTGTGGGAACCAAACTGTTATATGTATATGATTGAGACTTTGCCACGTTACAGTATCTTATTTACTTGATCTTTTTATTTACCCTGTTTGTTATTTAAATAAACCTTGTTCTTTTATTTGTTAAAATCCATTCCTGGTCTGTGTGACTCCTTATAGGGAATGGTTGGTGGCAGCTTAATTATAGTGTGGCATACTCCGGTAGGTCTGGGGTTGTCACATTGATTGGTGGCAGCGGTGGGATACGACTGGTCCAGTTGTCCAGTGGTCCAGCAAAGCCTTGGCAAGTGTGCCCAGAGCAAGGGGGGTCTAGTCAGAGAAAATCTGAGGGCGCGTAGGTAATCTTCTAGGCTTACCTCACGGGGAGGTGCGCTAGTGGAAGAACGTGCACACTCAGATTGGGGACTAGATTAGGGAGCTCTGAGGCAACCTGTTTTGGCGGGAAAGGGCTGAGGCAAAGCTGTGTGAAGTAACAGTGATCTAGCCTGTCTGCTGGGAGGCCTAGCAGAGGGGGTGGATTCTGCCTGGCAACAGTTGCAAGTTAGTGCTGAAGGAACAGCAGCAATCTATAGAAAGCTGTTTCTGAGGCAAAAGGGAAAAAGTCGTCGCTTTATTTTGAGGCTTGACTTTTGAAGGCAGCCTGTTCTGGGGGGGATTATGCCCTTGACTCGAAGCCAAATGGCAGAAATGGGTGAAGTGAGGGAACCACAGGTAGACCAAGGTTCTGAGGAGGAATTTGGCTCAGTGCAGGATGAGAGCACGGGAGAACAGAACCCAGAACTCAGAAAAATGCTCCGAGCCCAACAGCATGAACTGAGGGTGAGGGAAATGGAGGAAAGATTAGAGAGAGAAAGAATGGAGGAAAGGGAGAAACAGAGACAATTCGAATTAGAGAGAGAGAAAATTGCTCTGGAAAAAGAAAGGATGGCGTTTGAGTTAAGAAAATTGGAAATGATGAACCAGAACAATAATAACAATAGGGATTCTGAGGTGGGCCAATTGTCTAAAACTGACCTGAAGAAATTCCCTGTGTACAACAAGGGAGATTGCCCTGAGGTGTTCTTTTCCCTCATGGAAAGAGCGTTTGTGGACTTCTCAGTTAGGGAAACTGAGAAGATGACCATTATGCGATCTTTAATCAGTGGCAGCCTGGCAGAAGTCTATGCAGAGATGCCAGTGGAGCTGTTGAAAGACTTCGATGAGTTTAAAAAACTGGTGTTTGCCAGACATGGGATAACTGCTGAACAGCTGAGGCAAAAATTCAGGTCACTCACCAAAAAACCAGAGCAGACTTTTACCCAAGTGGGGGCCCAACTGGTGAGGTTGCTAGAGAAATGGCTGTCTCAGGAGGGGACAGAGACCTTCCAGCAGCTCAAAGACCTGATAGCGCTGGAACAGTTTTATTCAGTCCTGCATGGGGAACTGAAGTTCCAGGTGAGGGAGAGGAAACCGAAATCTGTGACAGAGGCAGCAGAGATCGCAGATTTTATTTACCAAATAAGAAAGCCCTTAGGTGCTGAGGGGAAATCTGTAGGTAAGCCCAAAGAAACCTACAGCAAGTACTCTCAGGGACCAGGGAAAAACCAGCAAGGGGGAGGGGCCCATGTTGAAGGGAAGCCCTCAGACATGAAACCACAAAGACCTCAGATTTTGGAGGGAAAACCAAAACCAGATGAGAAAGACTCAAAATACAGCAGAAAATGTTATTTCTGTCAAGGAAAGGGCCATCTAATCTCAGAGTGTGAGAAATTAAAGCAGCTAAAGGGAAATTTGCCTCATGATTTGAGTGGAACCAAGCCAAAAGCTGTGTTCTGTGTCCAGACAGAGCAAAGCTCCTTGCCATTGAGGGAGCCTGTTACCAGGGCTACTCAATCTGGAACAGTTACATCTGCTGATCAGGCTGGGGAAAATGGTCCTCTTGTGGAGGTCAAGCGCTGCTTACTAGTGAGGACAGATTCGCAGTTGTTTGAGACCGCAGGGGTGGACGTAGGAATACTTGACCATCAGTATAGGGGGCTAAGGGATACTTGTTCCCAGGTGACCCTGTGCCATCCAGACATTATTCCTGGGAAGTATATAATCCCAAATGAGAGCTTGAAGGTGGCAGGGATTGAGGGACAGGTGATCTGACTGCCAGTAGCTGAGGTACCTGTGAGCTTTCAAGGCTGGAGGGGAGTTTGGCGGCTAGCAATTTCATCGACTCTGCCAGCAGCCGTGCTCGTGGGAAATGACCTGGCTGAACATGTGAAACGGGTGCTAGTGATTACACGCTCACAAGCCACCACGGGGACAGTTCAGGGGGGTACTGAAGGGCCCGAGGCGGAAGCAGATGAGGGTAGTTCCGAAGCTGTGGTGGAAACCTTAACCACAGACAGCAAATTTGGCCAAGAGCAAAAGGCAGACGCCACTCTCCAAAAGTGTTTTGAACAGGTGACAGACACCCAGCTAACACCTGAAACCACAGCGAGATTTCGTGAGAAAAAGGGAATTTTATATAGAGAGACCCTGATGAATATCTCAAAAGGGGGAGATGGGATCAGAAGTCAGCTAGTGGTACCTGAAAAGTATCGCCCCATGATCTTACAAAGGGGGCACTCTGACATGTTTGCTGCGCACTTAGGGGTGAACAAAACACAGCGGAGAATCACACAAAATTTTTACTGGCCTGAAATAGGGAAGCAGATCAAGGAGTTCTGTAAACAATGTGATGTGTGTCAGAGGCAGGGGAATAACCGTGACAGGACAAAAGCGAAGTTGTGCCCTTTGCCTGTGATTGACACCCCGTTCAAATGTATAGGAGTGGATATTGTGGGACCTTTGCCCAAGGCCACAAAGAGGGGGAACAGGTTCATTCTCACCATTGTGGACCATGCCACGAGGTACCCCGAAGCCATTCCCTTGACTAACATTGAAACTAACACAGTGGCAGATGCCTTGGTGGGGTATATGTCCAGGATGGGATTTGCCTCAGAAATAATCACAGATTTGGGCGCATCGTTTACATCCAAGCTCATGAAACGGTTATGGCAAATCTGTGGAATTAAACACAAGGAAACCACTGCCTATCACCCCGAAAGTAATGGGTTAACGGAGAAGTTCAATGGGACTCTGATGCGCATGATTAGGGCTTACTTGGCAGAGAATCCAAACAATTGGGACCAGAAGCTGCAATCCCTTTTGTTTGCTTATCGATCAGTGCCCCAAGCCAGTACCGGGTTCAGTCCGTTTGAACTTTTGTTTGGGAGAAGGGTGAAAGGGCCACTTGATTTGATCAAACAAAATTGGGAGCAGATCACCCAGGATGACCCACAAGACGTTGTGACATATATAGACTCTTTAATGAATGACCTAAAGAGAAACCTAGAGCTAGCAGCAGAAAACCTGCAAGCTCAGAAGGTCAGACAGAAAACTTGGTATGACCAGAAAGCCAGGGAGAGGCACTTTAACCCAGGGGAGGAAGTGCTTTGGCTTAGGCCCTGCAAAGAGAACAAACTGCAGCTCAAATGGGCAGGACCATACAGGGTCATTTCCAAGATGTCGGATCTGAACTACCTTATAGAGCAGGAGGAACACCAAGCACGAAGGGTGGTACATGTGAATGCCCTGAAACCCTACTACAGAGGGGAACAGAGGGTTTTATTTGCAATAAAAGCAGCTGAGAGTGAGGAAGCTGAATTACCCTTCTGGGAGGGTAGAGGGGAAGTAAAATACAACCCAGATGAGGTAAAGATCAGTCCTGCACTCACCCAAGACCAGCAGCAAGAACTAAAAGTGCTGCTCACCAAATATCAAAAGGTGTTTTCAAATAAGCCGGGGATAGTGAAGGGAGTGATGCATCGGATCCATACAGGGGATGCAACCCCACAAGCAGTATCCCCATACCGAGTGACGGGACCCTATAGGGACAAGGTGCGGAAGGAGCTGGACGAGATGCTTAGGGAGAACATAATCGTCCCCTCTTCTAGTCCTTGGTCCTCTCCGATAGTCCTAGTGGACAAGCCTGATGGGAGCATTAGGTTTTGTGTAGATTACCGGAAATTAAACCGCGTAACCACACCTGATGCCTACCCGATGCCCAGGCTAGACAACCTGATTGAAACCATAGGGGGTTGTCGGTTCATTTCATCATTGGACCTAGTAAAGGGATACTGGCAATTAAGGATTGATCCCAGGGATCAAGAAAAGACCGCATTTTGCAGCCCTTTTGGTCTCTATGAGTTTAGAGTCCTGAGTTTTGGTCTCAGAAATGCACCAGCCACATTCCAAAGGCTGATGGACCAGACCTTAGCAGGGCTCAGTGACTTTACTGTGGCCTACATTGACGATATAGGGATCTTCAGCAATACCTGGGAAGATCACCTGAAACACCTGGAGATAGTGCTGCAGAGGTTAAGTGCAGCAGGGCTAACAGTAAAGGCAAGCAAGTGTCAGCTGGGTAGCCCAGAAATAAAATACTTGGGTCACATAGTGGGGGGAGGAGTAATCAAACCCCTAGAGGCCAAAATAGAAGCCGTTCGTGATTGGCCCAGACCCAACACCAAGAAAAAAGTCAAATCATTTCTTGGGTTGGTGGGCTACTACAGAAAGTTCATCCCGAGGTTTAGCGAGATAGCGACTCCGCTGACCGATCTGACGCGGAAGAAGGCTGATGACCGCATCCCGTGGACCAGCGACTGTGAGGAGGCGTTCCGGAGGTTGAAGGAGGCGCTCATCCATTATCCAGTGCTGCGTGCTCCAGACTTCGACCGGGAGTTCATCATATACACCGATGCGTCTAACAGCGGGGTAGGAGCAGTTCTTTGCCAGGAGGAGGAAAATGGTGACCAGCATCCAGTGTCCTACCTGAGTAGGAAACTCCAGAAAGGTGAGAGACATTTGGCAACCGTGGAAAAGGAGTGCCTGGCCATAGTATACGCGATTCAGAAGGCCAAACCTTACATCTGGGGAAGACATTTTGTTCTGTGCACTGACCACTCACCACTGCAGTGGTTAAAGACAATGAAAACCCATAATAGTAAACTTATGAGGTGGGCTTTAAACCTGCAAGATTATGACTTTGAAGTGAAGGTGGTCAGAGGGTCAATGAACTGTGTTGCTGACGCCTTGTCAAGAAGACCCGAAGAATGAAGACGGCGAAGAAACCATGGACTATGTATATATTTTGATGACCAAAAGTTAAATGTACTTGTTTATTAAACATGCTTGGTTTGTATTAATAAAGGTAACTTAATGTATTGTAAATGTTAATGTTAAATGCATAAGTGATATGTTTAACCTAGAGTGTAAGTATGGGATTGTGTTATTGTATAACTGTTTTTGTGTGTTTTGATCCTGGTTGTTTTTTTGGAGAAAAGCACTTTAGCTTTTCCCCTGCAAAACAACTTATAAAGAGGGGAGGTGTTACATACAGCACTGATGGTACCTGTCTGTCATGGGTTTGGAGGGAAAGTTCCATCCTATGGGGAGTGGAAGGCGGGACATCAGGGGGGAGGAGCTGTACTGTATATATATTTGAAGCTGGAGTTGGAGTCTGTGTGTCAGACTGAGTACAACTGTGTGTCAGTTTGTACATACCTGATAGGTTCAGGTTTCTTTATAGGTAGCCAGAACTGATAGGTTCAGGGTCTGTGCTTTACTTTAAAGGGTTCTGTGGGAACCAAACTGTTATATGTATATGATTGAGACTTTGCCACGTTACAGTATCTTATTTACTTGATCTTTTTATTTACCCTGTTTGTTATTTAAATAAACCTTGTTCTTTTATTTGTTAAAATCCATTCCTGGTCTGTGTGACTCCTTATAGGGAATGGTTGGTGGCAGCTTAATTATAGTGTGGCATACTCCGGTAGGTCTGGGGTTGTCACACCATCTTTATAGCCATCTGTTTTAATTTATCCTACTAGTTATTGTATCTGTTGAATTTTTGTATTATTTTATTATTGTGTTTTAATATTGTGTTGTTTGTCTTGTTATTGTTAGCTGCCCAGAGTGGCCTGGCTGCCAGATGGTGCAGGGTATAAATAGATAGATAGATAGATAGATAGATGGATAGATGGATAGATGGATAGATGGATAGATAGATAGATAGATAGATAGATAGATAGATAGATAGATAGATAGATAGATAGATAGATAGATAGATAGATAGATAGATATTGTAAACATCTCTATACACCTGCCAAAAATAGGTTAACATTTTGTCTCTTGCATTCCAAAACATGGCTCTACAGTCAGTAGAGCATTCATAGTGTTCCTGGATTGCATTTTTTATTGCCAATTTATTATTTTGACTGTTTAAAATAGGTTTAGAATTGTTTTGTTTCTGTATAACTTAGCTACAACAATCTCACTATTATTTCTTTCTCCTCTTCTCCTGCTCTCAGTAAATGTGATAAATATTTGCTTTATTACTTTTTGCTAGTATTGAGATTTGGAATTCTGCCTCTGTAGTTTGGGGTAATGCTACAGGTCATTCACACATTAGTGGGTGCCCCTCTCTTTTATCTTCACGCTGTATCAGTAAATTGCAAATATAAGGGAGAGTTGTATATGATGGTGAGTGTGAGTGAGTTTCAGTTGCTACTGACATAACAATGCTCTTGTATTGTCTCCCAGCATCAGTAGGTGAATTATTCTGGCACAGTTCATTCAGTTGTGATGCTTTGTGGGTTTATGTAGTGTAGGATAACTGTGAGTCAAGCAAGTTTAGTAGATAACCAGGAAACAGATTCATTAGCAGAACTCTGCCAGGACTCTGGCAACTCTGTTTCATAGAGATTTTAAAATATTGAGTGCACTGCCTATGATTCACTATCTGTGCTAAGTATACTCAGCTTATTGCCTTGGCTTGTCTTCTAGGTATTTTGCCATCTTTTTTTATCCCTCTGAACTCTTTCCAATTTGTGAATATAATTTCTGAAATATGGTGCGTGAAACTGAACAATAAAAAGCAGCAGTATGTTGCTTCTGTCTGAGGTGACGATACTACTTTTCATGCAGTCTAAAAGTGAGCAGTAGAACTACAGCTGATTAGAATATTTTAATTCATTTGGATGAACACATTATTCACAACACACCTGTTTCTTGAATGTGGGAGATACTATGTGTGAATTAGAGCTGGGATATGTCACACTACTATAAAAATCTACTTGAAATTCTTTTGCTGTTTAAACATTGAGAAAGACTCAAATGCACAGTGAGTGTTTTATATCCTGAGTTTCTGATCTCATAGTATGTCATCTATACATTTGTTCAATATGTCTTTGCAGTCATGAGTACTAGAAACATTTCTGAATGCTGATAATGTAAGATTATGTGGGTTTCTGTATAACATTATCTGGTGTTTGGTAGTTACAAGGTGGGATTCATAGAAATAACACTTGAAGAGGCTATGGTTGGTGATTTTCCTTCTAACTGCATCTTTTAGCATACATTGAATCTTGTTCCAAAGGTCCCTTGGCCTTAAGAGGAGCTAGAGAGTCTGCAGCGGGATGTGAAAGTGGGCCTTTGAAAAAATTTTGCATGTAAGTGTGCGTATATTACATGTAAGTATGAGTGCAGCCTTAGGGGGCTCTTAGAAGTGATTTAAAATGGTTATAATTCCAAAGAATAATTAGAAAAAACATATTGCCCACTTCTGTTATTTATTTCATACTGGCATTCCATGTTCACTTCAAGGAGCGTGACATCCAGGAGTATTAGTTTCAATACTGGTCAGGTGAGTTAGATTAAGAGCTGATTAGATTTCCATTGTTATCTAGTGAATTTTTATAACTTGAGTTTGGATTTTAAATGTAGCTTTTCTTATCCATTAACCATAACACTGTTTAAACACATTAACCATAACACTATGGTTACAACTGCAGCTACTGCGATTGTAAGAGCTACTGCAGTTCCTAGCTGTATTGTGAGAGGAAAGAAAGAGTCTAAACATTTTCAATTACTGTATTAAGAAAACTCACTCCTCCAGTTTCTAATGATGATACTCACTAATCCCACAAATGCTAGACCAGTCCCTACTGTATTAAAATATTGTAATGTGACCAAACATTTCTATTTTCAGGGGATAGCTTGTCTAATCTGACAAAATGGTAATAGTTATTCTTGGAGAAGAGATTTTCAGTCAGCAAGGAGAGGAGTAACCAGGGAGCCATCTTTTTCTATAAAAACCAAGAGAAAGAACTGACAGAAAGTTTTTCAAATATGCATAGCTGATCTTGACTCAGATATTCCATTCTCCATCTGTGGGGAACTCTAAGTATCCAAATATCCGGATCTGCCATATGAATCTTAGAAGAAAATGTTGCCCTTTGTTTTTCCACGTTATGTAACACGTTCCCTCGGTGGCTGATAGATTTCACCCTGATTCCTCGTACAGAGCACACTTATTTGATAGTCAGGTTTGTGAAGGGAAAGAAAATCTAACATAAAGTTTAAAAAGAAAAATCCTTGTAATCAGCATGTTTGTGTTAAATTTTCTATGCTTCTCAATTTAGAAAGGAACATACAATTGTCTTTTTAAATTAAGGTACTATAACACATTGCAGACTGCCTGTTGTAGGTACAGATTTTAATTTTGTATGCAAATGATTGCATTGGTCATATGAAATCCATCATTTCATATAGTGACCTTGAAGTGTCCAAAGTGTTCATGCAGTTGTATTTGCATGCACCACACACATCTGAAAGAAATCTTCCATTCTTGTCTCGCTGAAACAATGTTATAAACAGAGAATGCATCAAAGAGTTTGATTTATTGCTACTTCTGTTGTGACTGTTGTCCATCGTACTTCTGTTTCTGTGAACATTAATTGTGTTCAGGTATGTCAGCAATAGGATGTTTGTGATCACTCATCATTGAACTGTTCTGTTGAATGTAAAAGTCAGAAAACAGATTCATAACAAAACAAGCAAACAAAACAGCACGTTTCGCAAAATGACTTCTTTCTCTTGGTAATCCTTCCTTAGAACTGTTTAAATTACTAAAAGAGCTGAAACAGTATCATCTGAAGCAATGTGGTTATTCTGTCATCTCTGAATGATTCTCATTGTAAAAACATTCATCCAATTGATTCAGTATGACTTCCAGAAGATTACTTTATTCTGAAAGACCAGATCAATCCAATGTTTACTTCTGAAAGTAAATTCAAGAAGTATAAACTCTTTTTTGGGGGGGGTAGGGGGCATGCCAGGCACCAAAGGATGGACTAAAAAACACATGACATGCTGACCCACCCTGCACACCCATGTTGAACTGGTCCTGCACTTGTGCTTCCAGCACCCATTATCAAATTAACATGGCTGAATCCGTGTCCAGTGCAGCGGCAAGCTCACCTGACACTGGAGCAGTGGCTGCATCCTGGCTAGTCGAAGGCCTTTCACCGTCCAACCTGATGTCTTCAACCGTTTCTTGGCTCTGGACTCCCTTATGTGCTGGACGTGAACATGCGCTTTCTGCTCTGCCCTCAACCTGGCTGATCTGTTCCGTTGACTGGTGTTCCCTTGGTGAATCTGCAACTCCCGACACCTCTTGCACACTAGCCTCTAAGGCAGTGAAACAAGACAAAAGATTGTTAGCAATGGATTTCAGTTTAGCCCGTTTGTACGCCTTGGACTCTCTTGATGAGCGCCACAGCTGATTGTCCTTAGTCCCTTTATCCAAAACAGACACACCACTACAATTATTTGAATGCATAGGGGGGTATGGACTCAAGACCCGAACTACTGCTTAATCCAGGGCAAAGCTCTGTGGGGGTTTGTCCTCCCCCTTAACCCTAAAACTTCTTTTCTTTTTTTAAATTAATTTTTATTTTTATAAATATCCATATATAGAAGAAATCCCTTGGGATTTCTTCACCTGTTCTCAACCCCCCTCTCTCTTTCCTCCTTTCTTTTTAAAGTTTTTTTTAAAAAAACACAAACACACATAATATTCACCAAGCAGGTTCAGCCAGGGATCAAGGGTGATCCCACAGCCTTTTCCTCCAACCTTGGGGAGTGCCGGTGCACCCCCCCCCCAAAGCTCTCTTCTGAAACGATGGCTGCTACACAGCAAGAAATGTTAGCAGCATTGCACACAGCCACTGCTAGGGACGTGGGGGAGCATCCTTTTAAGGATGCTCCCCCTTCCCCTCAGGTAAATCCGAGGATAACGCGTCTCACGTTATCCCATGGGAAGGGCAAAGGAGCTCCACACGGCAACAAGCGCCAGTGGAGCCAACATGGGACAAGCAGATTCCATTCACTTAATAGGACTCCCTCTCTCTCTCTTTCCATTCCTATAACTGCCGCACTATATCTACATCTGAGGCAGAGTATCTTGAAGCAGATTGCAGTGGGTGGGGGGACTCTGTTCCATAATGTTGTCCATCATGTTGAAAGTTGGATGCAGATCACCAGAAAGGAGGAGAAAAAAAGGGTTCCTGATTTGCAAAAAATTGCATATGCTAATTCATATCTAGATGCAAAATTGTATTAATTTTAACAGCATTACAGTTCATCTCACTCTGGTGGAGAAGACTGGAACCAACTGACTTTTGTGCCTGCAGAATGTGCTGTCCACATGCTGAGTGGACAGTCAATTCCACAGCTCCTGATCCTTCTTGCTTTTGGTTCCTGCATATAAAATCTGATTAGTTCTGCACAAATCCTAGAATAGAATGGACATTCAAAAGAAGGAATGTCCTCTGGTAGCTGTCTTACTTAGGTAAGAAGTTTCAGATCACAGGAGTAGCCAATGACAAAGCTCTTTCATTTACGTGCATGACACATGCCTTAGAAGGCAACGAGACTGAAAGAAAATCCTGGGTAACCTTTAGTATGCTCCTTCAGGTGAGCCTACACATGTCACTAGGATGCACACATTTTTATTAGCTTTTTGCAAACCATGAATATGTGGATTAAGCAAAAGATTTAAAATATCTGTAAATGTATGTCTTTGATGAATGCTACAACGATATGTATTCTTGTGCTCTGTAGGTAGTTCTATCATCAGTTTGTCTAATTAGTTAAAATACTGTTTGGTGGGAAATGTATATCTGATTAAATGAGCACCAGATGTTTTAAATACATATTTTAATATAAATATATAAAAACATATTGCCATTGTAAAAGAAACATGGCCATCCTATGTTATTGTTCAAAAAGAAATGTCTTTTTAAGAGTTACAGTGCCTTCTTCAACAATACTGTTTCCATATTATGCCATTGTAAGTACTGTAAAGAGACGAAATATTATAGCCTGCCAAATTTTATGCTATAGTTAGTGTGCTCATTTTTGTATTATCAGAAAAAAAATATGAGCGGGAAGATACTAAGCTCCAGTTCCACCAGTGAAAAATATATTTGGTAAGAATGCCATCAGTAGCCCATTCCTTGAGTATGTGGAATCTGGCAGTAACTGGGTATGAAGAATGTGTCAGAAATTGTACAAATCCAACATGCTGATTTGCTATTATCATCATATCTAATGTGCATGAATTCCTGAACTTGATTATAGTCCAGCATAACCAGGGGACACAGGTGAGCAATGTGAAGGATAAAGGTGCCTTTGCTATTCTCTAGGTCTTTCTCCTAGCATCTCAACATGATTGCTTTGGTAATTGGGTGACAGGCATCCAAACAGCGACTTGACTCTCTGATGATGAAGGATGTTGTTGTGCTAGGAAAGAAACAAATGTACATTCAGGGGGCCATGTTGATTGAAAGAAATGGGGTTGAATACAGAGCAAGCAACTGAAGAGCTCAGACAAGAAAGAACAAATGCATCTGTGTGTATAGTTAGTTGCAGTTGTTTATAACTTAACATGGATCAACAGCAGACAGAAAGGTCAGAGGAAGACTGTGCCTCATGCTGGTATTATGTTTTGGCCTGAAGGACTAGAAAAGTCAGATAAAGACACATTTGGACCCAATTAAAGCAGGCAGACTACTATGAAAGGGACATATGATGCAATTGGTCACCCCATTTCCAAGTCCTTGTGTTCTTTTCAAATGCATACTAAGTCATGACCCATTGTTAATTGGGATTTTAAGTTCAGGCTAAACACTTACAAATCTTAATATATTTTCCATTGTACATGATGTGTCAAAAGGATATAACAGCTGCCCTTGTCATACTTTGGATTGTGTGTTTGTCTCTTATTTATATAATGTACCAAGTTTCTGTTGTTATTTAGTTGTAAGTCATGTCTGACTCTTCGTGACCCCATGGACCAGAGCACGACAGGCCCTCCTGTCTTCCACTGCCTCCCGGAGTTGGGTCAAATTCATGTTGGTAGCTTCGCAGACACTGTCCAACCATCTCATCCTCTGTCGTCCCCTTCTCCTCTTGCCTTCACTCTTTCCCAACATCAGGGTCTTTTCTAGAGAGTTCTCTTCTCATGAGATGGCCAAAGTACTGGAGCCTCAGCTTCAGGATCTGTCCTTCCAGTGAGCACTCAGGGTTTATTTCCTTCAGAATGAATACGTTTGATCTCCTTGCAGTCCAAGGGACTCTCAAGAGTCTCCTCCAGCACCATAATTCAAAAGCATCAATTCTTCAGCGGTCAGCCTTCTTTATAGTCCAGCTCTCACTTCCATACATCACTACTGGAAAAATCATAGCTTTGACTATGCGCACCTTTGTCGGCAAGGTGACATCTCTGCTTTTTAAGATGCTGTCTATGTTTGTCATCACTTTCCTCCCTTGAAGCAGGCATCTTTTAATTTTGTGGCTGCTGTGACCATCTGCAAGTTTCTGTACTAGTTCATAAATATAGGCTACTTCCTGTAATACATTGGACTGGTCAACCGTTCTTTAGGGCTTGATATATGCATATGTCTTCATAACGTTTTGCATGTAGAAAAAAAAATATTTCTGTATCTGGGGACCTTCACTTCAAAAATGTAGACACTTCAGGCTCTCTGTGAGTAGAATAATTCTGCCATTAATAGAACCCCACTTTTAAAGTTGTAGTTATTCTCATTCATGTTATCACGTTCATGATAACAATAGTAAGCTGTACATTCAAAATAAGTAGAAGCAGGAGAACTAGAAACTTCACCTGTTCAAGCCGTACCCAGATCTTAAGCGCACCAGGACTTAACACACTGTGGGACTTAAGATAACACTGACAGAAATCCTGTTGATTTAGTGGGTATACTCTTGCTGCAATTAATAGCTGTTTGTAAAATATAATAGAAATGGTCTTAAACACTTTTCTCCTGTTATTTCCAAATGTTTTCATTTTTTCCTAAATCAACATGGTTTAATCTTATGCAAATTATTCTTGTCTGGTTTTGTTTCCTTACAAGAATTCGCAACCTCAGTATTGTGCTACCTTTTGGAAATTGGCTTAAGCATAAAGACATACTTCTATTCAGATACTATCTTGATTTTCTAAAAGCACATGTTGCTGTTTGCCTAAAGCCATTGGAAATGCCTTTTATATGCCTATTAAAAAAGGTAACCGTTTCTTTACTGAAGATATTTAAAGAAATAATTATTCTGTCCATTCCTTTATATTAGATGTGCTTAAGATTACAACTCACAAATTTAGATAGCTTTCACTTCAGTTTTACTTCTGGCTTATGTTAAAGTATCTTTAAACTGTATTCTGTCTATTCAGACTTTGATGAGTAACTGGAAAAGGAAATATTCTTGACTTTTCACTTAACAATTTTTTTGGTTTCATGCCCAAACTTGTTTTGTCACATTATCCACATACACGGTATCATCCTTTATTATTATGATGGTGGTGATGATGATGATGATGATGATGATGATGATGATGATGATGATGATGTGTGTTTTTTTTGAGACCTCAGCTCTTTCCTGAGAATCTGGGAAATATTTTTACTAGGTTAAATGCTTTGCCAAACCTGAACTTGTAGAACTGATCCATGGTAAGTAGAACTTGTAGCTAATAGCTAAATTTTGTTAAGTGTGCAAATAGCATTTCATGGGATGGGGAGGAAAATAGTTCAGTTTAGAGCTTAATAATCAGTAAACTGTATGTTGTAATCTTTTTTTAGTGCACTAAATATCTCATAACTGTAATGTCCTGATCTACTAATTAAAATCACAATGAACTTCTCAAGGAATTGCCACCTAATTTTTTATAGTTGCAATAGTTTGCCTTCAGGGGAGCAGTTTTCCTGTTTAAAAGCACAAATTACTGCCTAACATGTTACAGAAACCATGCCATAATTTGAAATGTCTTATCTGTGTTACCTTAAGAAGACTGATTCACTATTATATTATGGTGAGATAGTCTGAACTGCATAGAGAAGATGCTTATGGCAACATCTGGGGATAGCATAGTTCAGTGTCAGGGCTGAGAAATACTTTTATTGGACTACAAAGCTTTTGGGTCCTCCAGGACTCTTCATCCAGCTGGACATCTATGGGTGCTATACGTGTGGCAAAAAAAATTGATTACATGAGCCTGAAGAACTGGTTGACCTTTGCAGTGTCTTATGGCAGCTAAAGAAGCTGGTTACGCTTTTAATTGGAAGAACATAATCTATACCTTGGATGTTGCCAGCCAACTCCTTATTCTATTAGAATCAGATCAAAATGGCTAAGTTTTTCTAACGAAAATGTCAAGTGTGTTTTGGAGCACTTGGTGACAAAAGCTTTACCCTTCATCCTTTGAAGATTACTTCACAGTCATTTTCTGCCAATTACATGCAAATAATACATTGGATCTTCCGTGTGTCAAGCTGGGGTGCTATACATTCTTTCTAGTTAAGAGTTTTCCTGAAAGTCTCCTGTTGTACTGGTAAAGAGAAACCACTGATTACATCTGCTGTGGTCAGCAAATCCAGCATGAGTAATTAGTTTAAAAGATTTGTTATGGTGCAACAAAGTCTTTTGGAATGCTTTGTTATGTAGAACAGTTCTTAGTTCAAAATCTTAAACACAGTAGAAAGTGGCAAAGCAAAGGGGGTCATAGTAGAAGGGGGCAAGCAAAAGAGGGTAAGAAAAGATCAACCCTTGCTATAATGGTATGATAACGAACACTAGAGCTCAGGGGGAGCTTTCTGCATCATGGTATTTATAGGCATATTGAATCATATCCAGAACTTTTCTCCCATAGAGGGAAGGTTTTTATGTTTGAAGAAACTTATTGATCCAGCAGAGGATTTCCTCTGATGGAAAAAGGGAAAAGGCAAATCCCCATTAGTTCTGCAAACTCCCATCTTCCTCCTCACTCCTTCTGCTGCTGTGGACTTTTGAACAAGCCTTCTTTCATGGGTTAGTCCCAGTCTAACAGAATGAAATACTAACCATAATGTTAAGTAATGCTTTAAAGTAGTGTTTGACCATTTGCTTTTTGTTGTCATTCAGGGTACTTGGTGTTGAAAGACTCTGCGTGTGTCAGTGTTCCAAAGTAGAGATGTACCAGTTGGGTCTGAAAGTGTTTGACAATCCCTAGCTTTGTTGTGATGTGTTTAGATGGCTTGTCAGTTACATTTGAGGGTGCACATAAGCTTCTCGAGGAACCACAAAGACATTCTTTTTTCTCAAGCCAGACTTTGTTGTTGCTATGTACAGCCAGACTTTATTCCACTCAAAGGAAAGGAACTAGATGGCTTTTCAGACATCTGAGCACTACTAATTTATTTTATTTTAAATATTGCTAAATTGTTTTTAAATAGCTACTCTTCATTTTAAATCCAAGTGTATTTGTGCCTTTTTTGGGGAAAAAATGTCCCATTCATGTGCGGTGAGTAGATGGCACCCCCCCCCCTATGCTTCCTCTGAGCATCTCCTCTCATTTCAATTTGTTTTATTAATATGTTCAAGTGTTAAGTTGTTTGGCAGTTCCTGTTATTGATTAGGAGATGTTTCGAAGAAGAATGTTGCCATGTTAAATTATGGGAAATTTCAGAAGTGGGTCAGTTCTATTTAACTAAACACATAATATTTTGTATTCTTACATGAGAGCCTGAAGCTATCTGGGTATTTCTAGAAACACATTTTTAAAAATGCCAACCTCGGTATACCATGTATATCTGTCTTCTGCTTGCATGCTCCTCATAACATGTGGGATTCATTATTCCTGGGTTTTCCTCATCTTTCACTGAAGGGAGAACTCTGTTCTGTTGTAATGGTTCTTTCTGTTTTGATGATTTACATTATTTTTAAATGCCTATTGTTTTATCACAAACGTCTGATTTGATTTAACCTGGAAACAATTAGGATTCTGAGAACAGTAACTGTAGAGAAGCCAACTCTTAATGAATTTACATGGTCTGGTCAGTGGAGTGATGTGAATGGCCCATGGAAAGTTGTGTAGCACTTCTTCCATGTTCTGTTTCAACATGGCTGGCATTCTTAGCTTGTCTTAGGGGATGTTGTGTTAACTATAAAGCCCTTATTTTAGTTCAGGTTTCCTGCAAGCTATAGAAAAGACCATAAAGTAGAACTTAGCTTGAACCAACATTCTCCTCATTATACATAATTGCTACACAACATTTCAGAAAATGTAAATCCAAAATTGCCTGGGCATTATGGGACAAATGAGATGGCTCTTCCTTCCCCTCCCTGGCAGCCCTCAGAGCCACTTGACAACTGCAGCTGAAGGGTTTCCTCCCCCTCTCTGAAGTAGGTTTTTGAGTACATAGCGGTAAAAAAAAGAGATAAAATAATAATAGTAAGCAGAGGGAACTCTGTTAAATCCTATTTTGGAAAGTACTGTAGATAAGCTAATAATTAAGTATCACAGCAAATGTGTGAGATCAGTTCATGATATATCAAGTATGTCCATACCACCAGCACAGGGTAGGGGATGTGGGATTTTAAAAATCTGCTCTATCCTCACATTTCCAAATTCCATATGCATTCTCTCTCAGCTTCTAATTCTTAGGTCAGAAGAGCAGTTTAGATGTTGAGACCACCTCTGAGCTATTTCATTTTTTATGAATATGGAGGGATCATCTTTCCATTTTATGTTTAAGATCCCCTTGGAAGTTGAAAAACGAGGACATGAACATAACTATGTTTAGATGTCATGTTTTTTCACCTGGGATCCTTGCTCAGCTTTCCCTCTTTTTATTTTATTTTTTTCCGGCTTTGACTTTCAGCATGATGAACTTAGCAGCACGAGAATCAATTTTTGCCAAAATTGAGACCTAGAAACTTTCCTCTAATTATTGCTTTCTGAATCATTCTGCAGCTAGGAAGATGTTCACATCAAAATTAACCGAATGTGATGTTCTACATGTATAATACTGATATGAACACCTTGCTTTCATAATCTTGTGAAATCTCACAATATTGCCTTTCAGTCTTGCCGTTATACAATAGGGGTAAAAAAAGAGATAAAATAATATCATTGATATAATAAGATCATTGCTTCTTCACTGATAGCATTCAGCATTCCGGAATTATGCAGAACCATTTCGTGGCACAGAGTAATGCAGACCTGGGCAAAGTGTGGCCCGAGGGCCACATACGGCCTTCGAGCGGCTCCTATCCAGCCTGCGGACAGTTCTGAACATCAAAACCATTTATAGCTTTTTGTCTAAAATTGATCAGTTGCTTATCTTTAACATACCGCAAAAAACCTCTTTAGTATTTGTGAAGATTAACAGGTTTAAAATAAAAATAATCGTAACATCACTGTTTCCTTTTATTTTTAAGTAAAGTTGGTTTGGCCCCCAAACACAGTTAAGATTTTTCATGTGGCTCCCCCTATAGAAATTAATTGCCCACCCTTAGAGTAATGGGTGTGTACAAGTTTAAGATTATGTGTGTAAGACAAGTGCATATCTCAAAGGAATTTTAGTTGCGGCGGAGCTAGGTGCATGTCTTTTTAAAAATTATATCTTGGAGTATTCAACAGGACACATACATATAGGAACAACAAAACAGGAAGTGCAATGAGACTCATATATCAGTCAGCACAACTCTATGTATCAAAGAAGACAATTTGACAGAAACACAAAGACAAAAGGAGGGAATATTTGGGGTATAGTTAATCAAAAGATCTTATGAGAACCTCTGTACCTTATTAGTGCTTGTGGCCATATGTTACTGTGTGTGGTAGTGTGTCTCCCAGAAGCCTGTACTTAGAGCATTCTCATCATGAATGTGAAAATATTGTGATCTAGCAGTTTGGACGGTATTGCTTCTGAAATTTGTGCAGTTTAATGAGGATTTAGATACCTGGATATTACCTTGAAGTGCAGCTCTTGCTAACCAAAAGGTAGAACTCATTTTTTTTACCAAAGTGAAAAGGTCGAACATACTGAGTTCACTTGCTTCCCTCTCTTTTATTTTTATTTTTGCTCACACATAAGATGTCACAGATGCCCCTTGAAATGTCTCCTGTTCTGTATTATGCCAGTGACATCTAGTGTTTATTAAATGGTCTGATTGTTAATAACATCTCCACATTATTTACACTTGGCAGAAGAACAGACATTGAGTCAATTCCCCTAAAATGCCCTATTTTAAATAAATGAAAATACTTTGTTTTATAGAGTTTGCATCATAGACTACGATTTGCGCCATTTGGTCACCAGCTGACTGCTTTGAAAACCACTTCATTGCCCATCCCATCCACAGTTCCCATATTTTTGCCTGGGTGTGGTGCACCTACATATATATTTCTGGTTGTCTGATTCCTCCCCCCCCATCAACAAATATGTGGAAAATACACGAGAAAGCCCCTAGGTTTCGAATTGTATATATTACAGGGAGAAACTAAGACATGCTTTTCATCTTCTTGTCTAGTACATAAGCAGGAATTTTTACAGTGCTTAAAAATATTGGGAAATCTGTTTTGTGATCTGAAGTGGGTTCAATTAATCATCTGAGAGGTTTTCAGCAACTAGGTTATTTTCAATTGATGTGTCTCTTACAGACCAAAATGCAGAATAAAATAACACAGAGCTTTGTTTTTTTTTTATTTGAGAGATTGATATGCTGTATAGGACTTTACCATAACAATTAAAGGGATTAATTGCTTAATGTTAGATGCCTAAACATCTATAAAAATACAGTAAATGCATTTGATGTATACATATATATAAGGTTGTCACGCCTCTTCAGGTACAATTCTTGATACACTACTGTACACTTTTAGTTGATCCTTCGAGAATGTAACAAGAGAAACACTGAATAACTAATGTCCTCTTTGAATGAATAATGTTTCTACTACACAGCTCTTGGCTCTGATCATATGAACTATCTGTTACACTACAGACTATAGGAGACATGTAATCCAGGGGAGTTTAATAACCACCTGTCAGACATCCCAAACCCTCACTATCTTAATTATAAATTTAAAACCAACTTGATCCCATTCCTTGAAGTGGCTTGCACTAAATGATTATGCTAAGCCTATAGTGGTATATTTAATTAATGTTGCTTTTTGTTTACCAAGATTTTGCAGTACTTATTATGAATTGATATAATAACATGAAGATAATATAACTTTTCTGAAAAGATTCTGTAACACAGGTCCTTGCCACAGTTTATTTAAAACTTCGTAAGATGATGTATTCCTTTGAGCCAGAGAATGAAATCTGTAAAACAGCTACCACTTTCAGTTACTCTGTCATGTCAGTCCTCCATGTAGAATCTGGTTATTCTTTGCATTTAGACATTGTGGGTGGGTGTGCGTGCAAAGCATTAGATAAGCCTGTAGAACCTTCTGGCAAGATCCAAAGACAAGCTTCCACTAGAGAGCTCTGGAAACCAGACTCTTGGCACTGTGTAGAGGACTATAACAGTTCAGTGCTACCTTTAGAATTGCTTTGGATTTAGGCACCCTCTGTTTATCACATGAAATCTCACATTGAAATATAGCAGTTAGTCTTTAAGGTGCTGCAGCTTATTTTGTCTTCTTTATTTAATTTTTTTTGTTTTGTTTTTTCTTGCCTGAAACTCTAGCTCAGACTAACATCTTCTATTTTTTTTTAATACCCATGACAGAAATGGGGGAAATGCTATTAAGGTCCCTTTGGCTTTCATTGATTGAAGGACATAAACATGGTCAGTTTTATTGGAACACATTTCATTTCATTTTATTTTTTACTATCCAGTGTACAGAGATAAAGGAATTGTACTTTGAAGCCAAAGTACATTCCCTATTAGCATACATTTCACAGCTTGAGAGTTTCATTGTCTTGGGAACTGTCAACAATGTTTGGAGATGGTATAGTTGGCAAAAAAAAATTGTGTTTTTCACCTTTGGGAATTAAAACCTATAAAAGAAGATGGTTAGTTCTTATGATCTTTGTGGAAATCATTAGAAACTGACCAAATCTATAAATGGAGAAAATGAAGTTTGCTTGTCCACTCTCCATATCCATTATGTTTATTCTGTATCTAAGTGCATTAATGTCTGAGGAATTTCCTAGCATGTACAGCTTCCCAGAAGTCATGCCAAAATTTGCTCACATGTGCTAATGGTTTTGGAGGACACTAGAGTACATTGCAGGCCAGTCCTATCTCTGTTATTTATCTGCTCAGAAATGGGTTTGATGGCTTTATCGTTGTCGTCGTTTAGTCGTGTCCGACTCTTTGTGATCCCATGGACCAGGACACGCCAGGCCCTCCTATCTTCCACTGCTTCCCATAGTTGTGTCAATTTCATGTTGGTTGCTTTGCAGACACTGTCCAGCCATCTCATCCTCGGTCGTCCCCTTCTCCTCTTGCCGTCACACTTTCCTAACATCAAGGTTTTTTCCAAGGAGTCTTCTCTTCTCATGAGATGGCCAAAGTACTGGAGCCTCAGCTTCAGGATCTGTCCTTCCAGTGTGCACTCACGGTTGCTTTCCTTTAGAATTGATTGGTTTGTTCTCCTTGCAGTCCAGGGGACTCTCAAGAGCCTCCTCCAGCACCACAATTCAAAAGCATCAATTCTTCGGCAGTCTGCTTTCTTTATGGTCCAGCTCTCACTTCCATACATCACAACAGGAAAAACCATAGCTTTGACTATTCGGACTTTTGTTGGCAAGGTGATGTCTCTGCTTTTTAAGATGCTGTCGAGGTTTGTCATCACTTTCCTCCCAAGAAGCAGGCGTCTTTTAATTTCGTGGCTGATGTCTCCATCTGCAGTGATCATGGAGCCCAAGAAAGTAAAATCTGTCACTGCGTCCATATCTTCCCCTTCAATTTCCCAGGAGGTGATGGGACCAGTGGCCATGATCTTAGTTTTTATGTTGAGTTTCAGGCCGTTTTTTGCACTCTCCTCTTTCACCCTCATTAAGAGCTTCTTGAATTCCTCCTCACTTTCTGCCATCAGAGTGGTATCATCTGCATATTGGAGGTTGTTGATATTTCTTCCTGCAATCTTAATTCCAGTTTGGGATTCATCCAGTCCAGCCTTCCGCATGACGTATTCTGCATAGAAGTTAAATAAGACAGGGGACAATATACAGCCTTGTCGTACTCCTTTTGATGGCTTTATATATATATAGTTATTCTTTCTTCTGTGCCCATTGCATTATATATATACTGTATCATATACAGTTATATAGCAATTTTGACAGACAGCTGATTGACTTTCTCTTGAATGACACCACAGTTGGAGCATTGTCCCTCTAACAGTTATTAAGTTTTCTCTGATATTCAGTGAAAATCTGGCTTCCTGTAATTTGAGCCCATTATTACATGTCCTGCATTCTGGGATGATTAAGAACAGACCCTGAACCTGCTATAGTAACCTTTCAAGTATTTGTTGAGGGCTATCATAAGCTATCTTCAAATCCTTGGGGAGTTGTTATATAGAGCAGTGGTCCCCAACCTTGGGCCTCCAGATGTTCTTGGACTTCAACTCCCAGAAATCCTAGCCAGCAAAGGTGGTGGTGAAGGCTTCTGGGAGTTGTAGTCCAAGAACATCTGGAGGCCCAAGGTTGGGGGCCATTGATATAGAGGACAACTGGTTCCTTGAACTAGCTTTTCTTAATGTGAAGCTCGCCTGAGGAACCAAATTTTTCTCTGTCTGGACAAGGAATAAGGAGCTTGGCCTTCCAGTTGCTTTGGACTACAGTTGCATAATGCTCTTCTATTAGATGTGCTTGTTAGGGCTCCAGGAGTGGAAATCCAAAGCATCTAGAAGGACAGAGGGATCTGGGCTCTCATTTTAATCATGCATTACAGAAAGGGATTTCTGTGATGTTTCTGTGTTCTACCTGTCTCCATTACTTGATAATGATCTGTAGGATGAACCAGAATCCTCTTGTACAATCAATATTTTTCTACATGTTACCTTGATGCTTTGTTAATTTGTACACTTCAAAGCAGTTCCTTGCTGAAAAGCAAAAGATAGGAATAGTTTCTGCTGAGACTGTAATTGAATCCATGTGTCAGCTTTGCTTTCTAGAACCTTTTCTGAAACTGCAGCTGGCCTCTTAATTCTTGGGGATGAGGAGAGAGAGGGGTTTTCTGCTCTCACTCTCCCTTCTGGGTTATTTGTATGACATGTTAAATTAGAGTTGGACTTAACAGGAGAGGCAATACCCTGTTACACATCTCTTAGAACCGTAGAGTGAAGGGTCTGCTTGGACTGGGGGCATGAGCCTTAAAAGAATAATTAAAGAGAGTCCTAAACAGTGAGTGTCTGTTTTGTCTTTAGATCTAGTTCCACTCCCTGACAATTTGTACTGACATATTCAGGAATATCTTAAGATGCTGATTTTTCTTTAGGAAAAAATTAACTAACCAACCAACTAACTAACTTCCTGCATAATAAAAGGTTGTGCTGTGATTTTCAGCACTTTTTGGCATATACTGTATTGTTATGGCCAAAATACAGATGGACTCTCCCATTTGATTTTCTGAACTCTGAAAAAATCACAGTCTAGCCACTGATTTATCATACTCCTTTACTAATCTCTGAGGGTACTGTAAAAACCCAGTTTAAAAGAGTCATGCTTTTTCAAATACTTATCCTGTTACCAAAGAGGAGTTACTGTGAAGATTTATTTATTTACTTCATTTGTTTACCACCCCATTAGTATGCAGCACTGTTCCTGGGCAATATAATAAAATCTAACATAACATAGCAAAACAAAAATGACATAATACAATAATGAAATCATAAAAAACAGACTAACATAATTAAATCTGAATTAAACTCAAATGGCACAATGTTTCCATTAAGGCAGCAGAACATGAGGCAAAAATTCTGCGAGGAAAGCCCTCTTGATTAGATTTTTGTCAATGTGTTGTTGGTTATATGTTTAAGAAAAGATAATTTGCTACCACTGAAATATCTTCAAAAGGTGTTGAATAGCTGCATCTTCCTGTTGCACTCATGACTAAAGGTGGGCAGCATTTTCCACTGAAGGATCTGCTAATGCTGTTAAGTACTGGATAGTCACGGCTTCTAATAATGGTTTGAACACCTGAGCAAATAAAAGCTAGAGTGTGAAGCAAGTCGACTTGTTAATTCCATTCCATTATCCTGCTGGGAATAACAGTTGGCTTGTTTTGCCAAGCAGCCTAGGTTTGGTGTTCCCCTCAGAATCCTCTCTAGACTCCAGGGTACCCCTGAATACAATCCTCTTTGATTCATTTGCAAGGCATGCATGACAAAACTTGAACATGATTAATGAACTAGGTGCTCTATACTTTTCGGGCGAGTGGGAAAGGGGCTAACAAGGAAATAATTGATTTAGTGGTTACATTTGCTGCTTACATAAGGACAAGAAGTAGTGTTTTAAATAGTTTTTAATGCAACAAAATAAAAATCTGTTTTCATCTAGACTACATTATACATAATTAGACCCCTGGTGGTTTCAACCCTTCCTTCCCCACATTTTTCATTGTATCAGCATGTGCCCATTATCCTGCACAGTGGTTCTCAAACATTTTGGCCTCACACCCTCTTTTTGATTTTTGATAAAACTTCATGCTATACCACCTCTTCTTTACTATCATCCTGTTCTCTTTTAATTTAAAATAATAATTTAAAATAAAAAAATAAATACAAACACCCATGTTTTTCTAAAGTTTTCCATTAATTTCCAGGTTTGTTGACTAAAAATAAAAGTTCATTCTTTCCCCTCACATACACCTTGTGAAAATCTCAATCTCTTGGCTCCATCCTTGGGATTTCTTCACACACACACAAACAGCATTTTAGAAACCAGTGCCCTAGAGCTTGGGCCCATTCAATAAAGACCGTAGTGCAGTAAGTTATTTCTTGTAACCTCCCTCGTTATTAACATTTTCCTCTGAATGTCCTCTTAATGCTCTCTGTTCCCAAGGTTTGTCCTCACTAAAGTGAAAATGATCTGTAATATGTAATGGAACAACAACGGGACCTAAAGAGTAAGTCATCCTAGCCAAAGCGGGTAGATGGTAGTTTGGGTTTTGCTTATAGGTCCCAAAATTTTTTGCCCTGTAGACCACTTGCTAACTTATTTGTTTTCTGCAGACCCCCTGCCCCCTGCAAAGCTTTCATGCAAGGCTAAACTTGCACCGTCCAATTTTTTTTCTCTCTGACGTGGAGACCCCTGCAAGTTGAAATCGACCCCGGGGGTCCATATAGACCACTTTGGGAATGTCTTGAAAGTATCATTCTGAAAGAATAAAAAATAAGATTACATGTTTAATTCCAGTTGTATGAAACCTTGTTACTGTACTTCAAACTGTACACTGCTCCAACATTAACAACAATAGCAGTAGCAGAACATCTATTAGCTGTGGCACAACATGTTTATATATTTGCATACCTATTTACTTATACAAAGTAACAACTCCTTCCTTAAGTCTTTTGATAGTTGGAATCTGAATTCTTCACTGTCAAAGCAAGTTTGCTACTTAATAAGTATTTAATTAATGTTGTTACCTGCAAAAAGCATTCATCACTGGATGTCACATAGAGGACAACAGTGGAAAACATTGTCAACTTCCCTTGATTTTCAGATATAACAACATTTTGGTGGTGGGGTACAAGGGGCAAGTGAACATGACAGTGTGTTTCAAAAGGGATCAGTGCCAATTCTATTTTATAGGGGTGTCTTTGAGGACTGTTTAAGTTGTCTGCATTCATAATCTTTTCCCCATCTTATGCTGACTTGATTTTTAAAACATTCCAGGAAGAGTTCTCATCAATTCATTAAGGTATGTTGGAAGAAATGAAAATGTTCTTCAGTAGTATAGTCATCTGATAACAAGAAAATTATTAAAGTTCATTAAAAATGTGTACATCTCTTGAAGGGGGGGGAAAAACCCCTGATATAACATTTCTTCAGTGCAGATGCAGTGCAGCCCCTTTGAGAGGAGCTGCTCCAAGAAACTGGAAGCTAGGTTTAATAATTTAAAAAACACCATAATTTTGTTTATATTTACCTTTATGAAGAGATAATACAATTTTATGTGGGTGATAGTAAAACCATGGAATTACCATAATCTCAGCTGTTAAAAATAATTTCTACTGATAATATGCACAGTTTTGTAGTCATTAGCTAGCAGCCTGCCCCATTCTGGACTTGGAGATGAAATTAAATGCTGTTTAAATGCTTGCTATGTCAAAGACTTAAGAATCACCCTTACAAAATTGTAAAGGATATCTGCAAAAACCCAATGATGTCACAAATGCTGAGAGTGATCCGGTTGCAGTATGGGAGCTAAATGTGTGACCTAGACAGTCCTGGGGAGAGTGTATTGGCTCCGTGTGGAGCCCTGCAGGGTTCAATTATCTCCCCAATGCTGTTTAATATCTACATGAGGCTGCTGGGTCAGGTCATCAGACAGTGTGGGGCTGATGACACCCAGTTCTACATCTCCTTTTTTCTAACAGCAGTGGATGCCGTTTCATCCCTTCAGTGCTGTCTGGAGGCTGTATTGCAGTGGATGCAGGTGTATGGTCTGAGGCAGAACCCAGACAAAATGGGGGTCCTGAGGGTGTGTGGCCATTGATGGTTTGGGGAACTCCCTCTCTTTTTTGGGGGGGTGACTCACCACGAAGAGTGAGGTTTGCAGCTTGAGGGTCTATCTGGATTACTATGGAAACCCAGGTAGCGTTAGTGGGTCGCACGGCCTACTTCCATCTTTAGCAGATTGCCCAGCTGCCTTCATATCTTGATGTTGGGGCGCTCACTACTCTGGTCTATGCACTTGTAGTCTCAAGATTTTACTACTGTAATGCACGTGGGGCTACCTAGATCTACCCGAATCACTCGCTTTAGCCAGGATGGGCAGCTGAGGGGCCTAACACCGAAGGAGGCATGGAGAGAAAGAACAAGAAATTGGGCCTTCTTGGCAGTGGCCCCTCGCCTTTGGAACAATCTCCCCAGGAAATTTGCCTGGCCCCATCGCTGGGTGTTTTTAAGAGCAAACTTAAGACCTGACTCTTTAGGCATGCCTTCCCTCCTGTCAATACCTTACTTACTTCATTGCCATCTGTTCAAGAAAATCGGAGATATTAAAGGAACATTTTGTGCAAAGATGGACATGATAAAGGACAAAAATGGTAGGGACCTAACAGAAGAAGAAATCGAAAAGAGGTGACAAGAATACACAGAGGAATTATACCAGAAAGAATCCCGAGCCAGAATTAAGATTGCTGGAAAAAATAATCCACTACCTCCGATATGCAGATGATACCGTTCTGATGGCAGAAAGTGAGGAGGAATTAAAGAACCTGTTAATGAAGGTGAAAGAGTAGAGTGGTCTGAACCTCAACATCAAAGATCATGGCCACTGGTCCCATCACCTCCTGGCAAAGAGAAGGGGAAGATATGGAGGCAGTGACAAATTTTACTTTCTTGGGCTCCATGATCACTGCAGATGGTGACAGCACCCACGGAATCTTGGGAGGAAAGCAATGACAAACCTAGGCAGCATCTTAAAAAGCAGAGACATCACCTTGCTGACAAAGGTCCGCATAGTCAAAGCTATGGTTTTTCCAGTAGTGTATAGAAGTGAGAGTTGGACCATAAAGAAGGCTAACCACTGAAGAATTGATGCTTTTGAATTGTGGTGCTGGAGGCTACTCTTGAGAGTCCCCTGGATTGCAAAGAGAACAAACCTATCCATTTTGAAGGAAATCAACCTTGAGTGCTCACTGGAAGGACAGATCCTGAAGCTGAGGCTCCAGTACTTTGGCCATCTCATGAGAAGAGAACTCCCTGGAAAAGACGCTTACGTTGGGAAAGTGTGAGGGCAAGAGGAGAAGGGGACATCAGAGGATGAGATGGTTGGACAGCGTCATTGAAGCTACCAAGATGAATTTGACCAAACTCCAGGAGGCAGTGAAAGACAGGATGGCCTGTTGTGCTCTGGTCCATGGGGTCACGAAGAGTCGGACACGACTTAATGACTAAACAACAAAAACAACAACAAGCACTGAATTGGGCTGATCCAGCGAGATTTAGGAAATGTCTGAATTAAAGCAAGGTTCCTTTGAAGCAGATGTGGTCTAATCGTTCTTAATGCTTTGCTGCCAAATGGCATTTAGGGGAGGTCATAGCCTTTAAAACCCAGGCACTACATATCAAACAAGAACACCCTCTAGAAGAATGGCATGGACTTTAACTTGTACTCCCAGATCATCAGCAATATCAAGACCGTTGGGAGGTTGAAATGCTGAGAGTTAACAGACCAATTTTTTCCTATTTCTTCTTAAGATTACAGATGAGAGAAAACAAGTATCTTTTGCACATTAACTGCTTGTGGATTCAGAAATCACCCCCACAGATTTATTTTTCCGGAGATTAGAAAACCCATTTAGACTTGCCATATCAGTAGAATAGAAATATATATGCAAAATGTTGATTTTTATTTTAAAAATGTCTGGTGATACCATGTTTATTCTTTCATAACTACGCCTACAGGGGACTCCCATGTAACTGGAGAGTGGTAGCTGAATTAGGCAGCAGCATAGGTCTCCTCTGGCCCTGGATCCCCCAACTGGCTTTGATTACTGTCTTTGGTGAGACTAGTCTGTAAGAAAGCAGATGGAATTTGTGTGAGCAACCGATGGGTGGGAAAACCTCCCTATGCCAGAGCTTTGTCCCAACCATGTGGGAAGTTAGAAGATGTCATACAACAGAGGGATTGCGGATAAGGGCTAGCCCTACATGTACTTTACATTTACTGTACTTATATACAAATGTCATTTAGAGATTATCCAATCTATTTATGAGCATAGAAATGGGCAGGGGAAGGGGAGACCATATCACTGGATTTCTCTAAGGACCAAAGAATTCTTCAGCAAGTCAAAAGTGAGGTTCATCCCTAATAGTGTTCATAGCATTTTCCTCCCATGTATTGGTATTATGCACTACCACTGTGTTGGCAATCTGGTCACCATTTTGCTACCTCTGTAGTGTTTTTCTCCTAGTGTCATTTGGGGCCTTAGAATCTAGGGCCTTGTGGAAGAGGCAGCCACCCCCATCGTTGTGCAGAAATGTTGCTTGTGGGGAGGAAAGAGTAAAACCACCAAAGGTTCCTTACAGAAATGTCTTCTGATAACCTGTTGTTGTTCTTCAGGGGTTCAGCACTTTCTACATTCCCCCCACCTCCTCACAACAAGGTTGCTGTAGATCCATTTTGTTTGCATTTCATATAGGCTTTGTCCCTGAAAGCCCTGTAGCACAGCATTGTGTCTGACTCTATGAAGAATGTGAAGCAAGCAGGGATGGCTCATGGATCAAATAGGGGAGAAGGGGGTCATCCCCAAATTTTAGGGGAAGTTCTCACTGCATGCCATTTAATCAAAAGCAACTTGACATAATAACCAAAAATTTACAGGGAAATGCCCTGTTTCTACAGATATGTTGTACAGGATTAATTAAAATAGTTAGTGAGTGGTTGAACAGTCTTGGTAGGTTATCACACTGCTACCAGCTCTAGTATAAATTGAAAAGATATATATCAAAGGGGGGGGGGGAAGCAAAATGAAGCATAACAAAACAAGAGACAAAAACTTTGTACCACCTTAAAGTCTAACTGCTATATTTTAACTGACTTTGAAAAAATACAAGCTCTTATCTCTGGGTACATCACTTAGATTCTTGTTGACATTTCACTGCTCTAAAACCACAAGCCAAATGGATATCGCAGATCTTGGTAAGCTTATCAGTACTGTCCGTCTTTGTCAACAGTTCATTTGCTCTTTCTTTGTGTAATTGGTCAATCAAGAAATCAATTACAAGTTAAAATAAATACCTCATTAGAAAGTAGATTATGCTGGATAAAGAAAAATAAAGTGACACAAAACTGAAAGCAGCTGTTACAACTCAATTATGCCAACGAACTCAATTCTTTTGAGATATTAGGTAGACTAGTGGAACAAATCTCTTCAGCAATAATAGTTAGAATAGCATTTTTGCATGCTGAGAAGAAAAAAGAAGTTTTCAGAGATTATACCTGTTATTTACATCTTTGCATTTTTAAAAGTTTTTTATTTTAGATTTGTTGACACAAGACAATTTGATACCCCAGCATGGTTGGTCTTTCCTGTTGGAAAGTGCAACAATTTTCTGTAATATGTATCTTCAAGAAAATGTATGTGTGGCATACAGTATATTCATGTTATTATAAGGTGACCTGTTACAGGTCTAGGTATGCTGACAGCTACTGCGTTGGTCAGTATGATTAGGGCAGGATTTGGGTGATGTAATATAATGTGAAGAAGGACATCAATAACTATTATAGTTAGAAGAACGTAAGAAGGTGCCTTGTACAGAATCCAGTCATTGATTCATCTACCTCATTGTTGTAACAAGCTTAACAGATTTTTGAACAGAAATCTTTCCCAGCCAATACCTCGTGAACCCTGGTCCTTCTCAGAGGCAGCCAAATGGCTGATTGTTTTGGTATAAATTAAGAAGTTGTCAGCATCTCAGAGAATGAGCAGACTTTCGATAATTGTAAAATCAAAAGAAAAGTAAAATATTTCCCTTTTTGTTTTCTATTATTGGCATAAAATGTTGTGTGCTATATTTTGCAAAATTCCCAAAAAGATATCCAGTGCATGCAAGATTCATGAATTTACAATTTTACAGAGAAGTTATTTTATGCCGCCTCTCCCAAGTTGCAGGAGATCTGTTTTCAGAAGTTGGGACAGGAGGGTCCTGGCCAAATAGCTGAGATGGTAGCTGTTTTGTTGTAAAGTTAGAATACATATAAACTAATATTCTCTGCATCCTAATTTAAAAACCAGAGAACATTCACATTAAAATAAAGGAGAAAAGTTTGTACAGTCTACTGTATTATTGAACTAGGTAATGTCAGAACACCACAAATGTTGTCTCTTCCTACTGTATATTGTTAGTTGTCCTTCTTGAATAATACACCAAATTGGCTAAAGCACCATTGTCTCAAGGTTTGCAGAAACATTAGGAAAGGGGGCAATTTTGGTTTCTGAATGAGGCATATGAATGTTATTTCTGATTATGCTTGTCTCCGTAACTACATGCTTTATTCGCATCTGCTTCATGTGTTATATTCTTGAGTAGTGTTTTTTTTTCTATGGTTTACTGGTATTATTTAAATTTCTCACATGTTCTGTATCATTTACCATAAGATGTTAATTAAAGAAAAGAAATACATGTTATACTATCATAACTCAGGGTTTTGTGGCATAGCTAAATATTGCAGTGACAGGAACAAGAGGAATTCCATGACAGTGAGTTTAGTGCTATCAGACACTATTTAGTAAAGGTTGCCAGATTTCTCTGTGTCTGAGGGTCTGATCCACACCTGATAAAATGCTCCACTTGTTTGAATTGGATTAAATAGCATTTGCTTAGGAAGGTAATATTTATGTCCCAGTGAAAGAACAAGGGTGCAACTACAATGCATTTTACCTTGTGGTTTATGCTAGAGTTGGAACAGTTGAATTCAGCATATTTTCTATCCACTATATACAATATGCAACTAGTTGTAGAAAGACCAAAACTCTACAAATGGTCATAATTGAGCAGACAAGAGCCTTTAAGTGCCTTGGTGTTGTTTTTCAGTCAAATGGGCCCCATAAAGCACTTGCAGAATACACTGCACAGGCAGTACCTCTACAATTTTGATTTTTTTAATACTTGAGGAGAACAGTAGATTCTGGCTTCTGGAAGATTGTTTCACGCCAAATCTTTTAGTCCATTTCTTTATAGCACACAACTGGGTCTTTACACCTCCTTCATGTCTTTGGAAGTACTGTAGTACAGTCAAGATTTCCAAGAGTCATTCTTCAGGTACCCCGCTTGGTTCCAAATGCAGCTTTACGGGTGGAGGTGGGATACCTGAAAGTTGAAATTAGAGTTTGGCTAACTATTTTCGGTTTTTGGCTTGAAGTAATCTTCTTCCCAAGAAGCTGAATCTCTTTACTATTACTAGACAACTATCAGTCAACTTGGAAGAAAGCTCTATCGAACTTAAAATATACAGCTTTGCTGAGGATTGCCTTATTCATGTGGGATCCACTGCAGCTAATCAAGTCCTCAGACAACGTATTATGGGGTTGAGAGGCAGCATGATTTAGATGCAACCTCCAACAATATATTAATTGATTCTACATTGCTCTCTTTCAAGCCAGCTAATTGTTTCTATTTACTTTTAATACAAAATAACATAGAGCTTTTACTCTTGTGGCAAAAGAACTTAAATACATAGTCTCAGAAGTCTTTCATTAAGGTCTTCATGTTATATAATTTGAATACTGTGTAATGAGCATATTATTTATCATTGCAAAAGAACATATTCCATATTCCATTCCCCCCCCCCCCAATTTTTCTGGGAGCAAAAAAGGGTTTGGAAATTTTTTTTCCATTTTTTCCCAGGCCTTCCCATCTCTACTCTTGCCCAGCTAAACACTTTGTCATAAGCAAGAGGGGAAGTTTAAAAAGATCCCATACTCCCAACACAAATGCCCTTGTATTTCTGGTGGAACAGAAACAAAACAAAGCAAAGAAAAGAAAAGTGTGTTGCTTGTATACCTCCCCATAGTGCTTAAAGCACTCTCTGGGTGGTTTGCAAGTTAATTATGTGGGCTATGCATAGCTCATGTTCTGCACTGCCCCTTCTGTCTTGGAATTCAGGAACTCTTTTTATCAAACCTTAAAGTTACTCCCTAGATGCTTGGAGGCATTTTATGCCCTTCTATTGTTGTCAGGGCAAAACACAGGCATGCTGTTTTTAATTTTGGTGTTCGTGCTGATTCTTCTTGATGGGAAATGCTTGTGAGATCCAGCAGCTGAAATGTGTAGACTGTTTAGCCATGACAAACCACGTTGCCTGGGGTGCACCATGAGGAGGTTAGTCTACATTGCACCTCATTGAGACAGCATGGCATCAAGAGTGGGCAATTTCTAATTTAGATCTGTTGAACTTAGTCCCCACTCCAGTACAATGCCCTTATGGCTTTGGTCTGCCAAGGAAAAATTGGACAGCACTTATCCAGATTCAAACTAACCAAGGCAGCTGCCTATATTGGAAACATAAGTGGGGGCTGGCCAATAATTTTAATTGTGACTGTGGACCTATCCTGCAAATGTTACATCACATTGCAATGTAATGTCCCTTAGAAGGTTCCCTGGCTCCCTGCAAGAATCACATCATCTTGAGGGCACTGCTGTTCAATGGTTAAATGCTTTAGATATCTGGCTTTAGGCTTAGTTGCTCTAGCAACTACTCATACACAAGTTATTTCACTAATTATTCACTATTTGTATTGTGTGTTTTTAAAATTTCATAGAATTTATTCTTTTAAAGTTTTACGTTTTAGACATATTTTATATTGTCTTTGTGACAGTATAAAATAGCTGTATTCTGCTATGCCATACTAAATAAATAAACAACAGGCACGCTGTCAGGAGCAAATACACGTGTGTTGTTTAACATAGCAAAATGTTGTGTGGTTGCCATTAAAACCTGTGAAGGGTCCCTGTAAATTTTGAACCAACTCTTAGTTATACTAATAACAAGATTTTAGGTACATGTATATATGTATATGCTTTCCAGACATTATGTATTTTATGCATATGTATTTTGGAAATTGGTCTGTCTGTCTATCTGTCTACTAGTTGCAAACAAGTTGATTTTTTAAAAAAAAAACATCATGGCACTTGTTGCTTTTTGTTCAGCTGACATAGCAATTGTTTTTATCAGTTTCTGGCATGTGTGATCACCTGTAACCATCCAGAGGGACAGTGGTAGATAAGATACTGTATGTTACTATTGTTATTATATGTGTTGGAAGCTGCCCAGAGTAGTCAGTTGACTAGATGGGAGGAGTATAAATAAATAAATAAATAAATAAATAAATAAATAAATAAATAAATAAATAAATAAATAAATAAATGAATGAATGAATGAATGAATGAATAAATAAATAAATAAATAAATAAATAAATAAATAAATAAATAAATAAATAAATAAATAAATAAATAAATAAATAAAGTATATCCTAAGATTTATGGTGGGGCATTTTTTAAAGGCAAGTAACATAGTTCTGAATTAATATAACAACCTGGGAAACTGCACTGCTTAATTCACATAACACTATACTAGAATAGCACAACAAAAAGAAATTTGTATTCGCGAAGGCTTTCACAGCCCGGATCTGAGCACAGACTGCTGTCCTCTGAAGATGCCGGCCACAGAGACTGGTGAAACGTTAGGAAGAACAACCTTCAGAACATGACCAAAGAGCCCGGAAAACCCACAACAACCAAAAAGAAATTTGTTGGAGGAGACTCAAGAGGCACTTACTTAAGGGGAATTTTCTCACTGTACGCCCATACCACGCCCTCCTGAATGGTATGCCTATACAGCAGAACATCCCCCTCAAGTGCTTCAGCCTTCTGTGCTTCTGTGCTGTTTTGGATGTGTGACTCCAATGTTGATCTTTAATTAAATAAGGTTTTTGCCACTTTGGTTTACAGGGAGATTGGTTTAATTAAAATGGTGCCAGCTGCTAGTGCCACATCTTTTCCTAGACTTCTGTCCTTTCAGTTCAGTGCTACCACTTCTTTATTGTTTGGAAATCCTCTAAGTTGTCAGTATGGCCTTGGCCTTCCAGAGCGTGGTACAGGGCTACTGACTAGCCATGTGCAATGTGTAAAATCTTGTGGCTTGGGAGCCTGAGTATCAGTACCTACTGTATCAAAGATAGACACCTGAAGACCTACATTTTCCTTTTACTTTGGAATGGATCATCTGTAGAGATGGCGATATTCATATTCATATATGATTACCCCCCTGCACAGCTGGACTTAACAAAGGCCTGGCCCCTCCACTCACATGTCTGGCGGTGGCAGTGGCTTCGCTCTTCCTTCCAATTGCTCCTGGACTGCCATTCAGCTAGCGATTTAGCAGCCTTACAGAGAGACTCATCCTCCCTCCCATTGCCAGGAGAGGCTAGCCGAGTGAGGCTCCGGGAGTGATTGGAAGCAAGAGTAAGGCTGCCGCCGCCACACACATAAGTGGATTGTGGGGCCAGACCCTCATTACGTCCAGATGTGCAGGGGTATTCGTATTCATATACAAATATCTCCATCTCTAGCCATCTGAGTTCCAAAGTACTCATGACCTTTAATAAGTACCATGTGTCTGTTTCAGTGCTTCTTCTTCGTGGCCTCTGTGAATACACACATATGGGTTTAGTCTGTGCCTGCGCTGACATTCTCGGAGCATTCTAGAGCTAAAAGTAACAATTTTATGGTGTGATCCCCCATGAGGCACAAGCTCCTCCCACCCAAGATTCCCCTCAGTTCCTTTTTTCCGCCGTGCTGTAAAGTTCTACAGAGCATAGAGCTATTTCCACAGGGTTTTTTTCCCTTAGCTTATTGATAATTCCCTCTAAATTGGATTCTTTCCCTTCTCAATTATCTAATCTATGATCCCCCGTGAGTTGTTTTCTTTTTTGCTTGCCAGCTGTTTGGCTTACCCCCCCTCCCCCGCACACACACTTCAACTGTTTGCTTCTTTTTCCTTTCCCACCTTTTTCGGCCTACTCATTTTGACTCTCAGGCACATTAATGATTTTCTGCCTGAGTAAGCTACATCTTACCCAGTTAGGTGCAGGCCGCAGTAGGGGACCCGACAATGCCAAGGAGTCCTTAAAATCTAAGTCTACATCAACAGAGGAATCCTCGCCAGAGGCTAGCGAATTTGCCTCTGAGGAGACGACGTGCCAGCTCTACCTGCACAGACTCCGGGATCGTCTGATAGCCTCTCTGCTCCAACTGGCCATTTAGTGACTGCGCTACCGTCCAGTCCGGCCGTGGCCCTTTTAGCCCTACATGAGGGCGGGCATTTGACGTTCCAGAGTTGGAGCTTAAGTCTCTCTATCTCATGAGGAGAAGAGAGTGAAAAGGAGGCATGTCTCACCACACCCTCTCTCTGAGCAACCATGAGAGAGACTGGTGATGGATGATTGTTTCAAGGGGCTTGTTCAAAGGACCCTGCAGGAGTTAGGGCTCTGTTGCCCTGTCCATAGGAGAAGAAGGGCCTCCTGTTGCCCCGGTCACCTTCCCTGACTGTCAGTGATTCCTCCTGACATGGGAAGCGCCTCTGTGTGTGAGTGCCGCACACCAACCCTCCTTCGCGCGCCTGCTCATGTAGCTGCGACTTCTGGAGGGAGCTGCACACCGAGGCTGTAGATGTGCCAGCAACATATAGTAAGGCTTGGGTTTTCCCTTTGGGGATACAATGGGCCCCTTCAGCTCCTGCGGCTAGCCCTGCATGTCAGTGCTTTGCCTGTCTGGGGTAACGCCCTTGGGTGTTTGGTGTATTGGGCCTGATTTATCAGAGGCCTTGTTCACGTGGCTGCTATTTCCAAAACCAGGTGCCGAGGTGAAAGCTTTCTGGCAGCACTTGACAGCCCTAGTTTGCCTCTGAAAGGGGGGGTTGCAACAACTCCCACCACTACCCCTGCTAGTCGGTGATATTCCTGCCTGGGGTAGCACCTGCTGGTGGCTGTTAATTTGGCACAAAACAGCCCTCTTTATCAATGGGCTCGCTCACAAAGTAGCCTGCGGCCCTATCTCAGCTGCCAGTGCCCGCATAGGCTCATAAGGAAAGGACTCACAAGAGTCCACCCGAGAACCCTGCCGCTGTCAGGTAAGTCTGGATAATTTTCCTCAGGTAGGTCCTGTCACACTGACAAGGTTCCGTAGGACCAGTCCCTTTTGTTTGGGATAGGAGCTATTAGCTCTCGGCCACCATCACCATCCCGCTCTACCTGGCATCGTTCTGAGCCATGGGCTATGGAGTACTTTATGCCTCCACATGCGCTTTACAGATGTAGTGCTCCCTCGAACTCGGCTCCGGCATCATAATGTTTGGAGCCTTGATCAAACCTGCTGTTAACCCATTCAGGTTTGAGACTCACATGAGTCGCTGGGGGGTGGAAGAGTTTCCAACCAATCTTCCTACACCCCTCTCGGTTGTCACAGATGTTCACACTCCTTTACTAAAGTGACTTCCTACTTTAATGTCTCATTCCTGACGTATTCGACTAATTTTCATGTTTATCTATGCTTCATCTTACCATCATTCTTCAGATCACCATCATCTCCTTTAGAGCACATGCTCCACAATATTTATGTAAGATGCTCACCAGCATTTTCTCTGGACACTACCAGAGCTTCTAAACAGATGACAGGCTCTTTTGATGCTTTCATTCTTTTCATTTCAAAAGTCCAGTTTCTTCCTATCCATTTCTAGATCGATGGTCCAGACTGTATCTATGGCTTGCCAGCGGTCAGACGAGTCACGGTCTAATTAGCTTTAGCCTCGCTCCACAGAGTGCTGTCTACCTCGGCTGCATCCAGAGTAGAATCGAGACTCTCGACATCTACCGTGCACCAATATGATCCATGCCATCTACCTTTGCAGAGCAATACTGGCTACACGTAGGTACATGCAATACCACTGGATTTGGCAGAAATGTGATGCCATCCTTCCTACCGTGACGTCCCACCTGCCAATAAGTAAGCTTGCCAGTCACCCATATGTGTGTATTCACAGAGGCCACGAAGAAGAAAGAAAGGTTACTTACCTGTAACCATGGTTCTTCGAGTGGACCTCTGTGAATTCACACTACCCACCCATCCTCCCCTCTGTCGTCACGGGTATCTTATTGTTGTATAACTCTCATGCCCGGCGGACAAATTGCAGGAACTGAGGGGAATCTTGGGTGGGAGGAGCTTGTGCCTCATGGGGGATCACACCATAAAATTGTTACTTTTAGCTCTAGAATGCTCCGAGAATGTCAGCGCAGGCGCAGACTAAACCCATATGTGTGAATTCACAGAGGTCCACTCGAAGAACCATGGTTACAGGTAAGTAACCTTTCTTTTTTTCCCCCTTACTCAGATGTACTGGAGACTGGGGAGAGACTTGAACCCCTTCTTTCCTATTCTGATCCCAGTTTAGATTTGAGACTCCACACCTGCAGTTCGAAGTTAAATGATCTCAGTTTGACCTGTTGCCAAAAGTGGTTGTGGGCTTTGCCCCTCCTCTGTGCTTGTTATTTTCTTTGTCAGAGAAACTCATTCATCAATATGATCAGTTTTTGAATAATCTGCCATGCTAATATTTGAAGTACTGTATTTTACGTTTATAATTTATTAGTAGTTTGAAAATATTTTACTTCTGTCAATAGTCATGCATATCACAATGAAATTTTAAAATACATTTTAAACTGATTAATGATGATCATTAATTTATTTATTTTTATTTTCTTCCACCTCCCTTGCTTTAATGAAAGTGTCTTAATTTCCCCTGCTAACATTTCTGGTCAGTTATCTCTGACTCAAGGGTGGCAAACCACCTAAGGTTGTAAGGTCAGGCTTTTGTGGTTTATATATATGTTGTTTTCTGTTGTGGTCATGAAATGAGAAGGCTGATAATTTACGCGATCACAAGTAATTAAGATAGCAATTAGTCTTAGAGAGAGAAGTTAAATAAGTCAGTCACATACAGAGATGTCTGCCAGCAGACTCCTCAATGCCTGCTCCTCTTCTGAGCAACGCCCCCAGAAGGACTCCCTTTTATTACTTTAGCAAGCTCACAGATTGTTGACAGTATACAGATAGTTGACAGAGTTCAGATAGGGTACAGGTTACATAATGCCAATTAGATTGGTCAAGGAAAGGCTTTGAAGGCTTTCTCTATCTCTATGAGAAAGACAAAGAATGGTTAGCCACGCCTCCTATCAGAAGCAACTGCCTCATATCCAGGAGAGTGTAATACACTGAAGAACAGGCAACAGCTTAGCAACCTTGGGGAAGGGTGTTCCCCCACAGTTTTCCTAATCATAGCTTTGTTGTGGGTGACAGAATTTAATAGCCTGTAAATACAGTATATGAGAAGAGGTGAAGATAAAAGCGTTACAGCACATAGACTTTTCTTTTTAGGTGACTGTTTCTGCTCTGTACCAAAAATTGCTATGTTGTGAATAATGCAAGAAAATTAACAAAATTTACATCTCTTACAGTAATCTGTTAACAATAAATTTCTCTTGAATTGTTTCTGCCAAACTGCTAAGGGGAATGATGTTCTATCAAACTTAAAAAATTTATTACATTGGCGTAATTCAAGGCACTTTTTTTTTAATATTTAGAAGTAATGCTTTCAGAATCTACTAGCAAGGCAGTGTTTCCATTGGAAGAGTCTTCATTAGAATTCCTGGACATCTTTGTACAGTATGTAGAAGATCAGCTGCTCAAGTACTGAATAGAAATGTGGGCTCTGTTCTCCGGCTTTAGATGTTGCCTCCAAGGACTGAGCAGAGAAGCAGAGCTTCTATGAAAGAGAGGCTATAGGCTTAAATGAGCGAGCGTTAAGAAGCCAACGAGAGTGCAGTTTTCAGCCCCCTCAGACTATAGCACACATACTAGATTATCAAAATTCTCTTCTAAGAGGTTTTGTGAAATTTTGTGTGGGATTTGGGATCTAGGCTTATAGAAATGTAAAGCCTCACCTCAATTTGGTATAATTTCGAGAAATATGTTCATTTTCTAAGTAAGAATGCAGCCAAGGAAAATGGAGTAGTAGTAGAGTGTGAACAAAGACCTTCTCCATGAAGTGAAGCTGAGTAGGATCTGAGTGGTATTTTACCGCCCAGAGTGGTAGAATATACCAGATGGGCGGGATATAAATCGAATGAATGAATGAATGAATGAATGAATGAATGAATGAATGAATAAATAAATAAATAAATAAATAAATAAATAAAATAAAGAGTTGCTACATTCCAGTTCTCCAAATCTGTGCAGCCTAATTTTTGTATGATGCACTTTAATTATTGCATTTTCTTTTCTCCACTGTTTTTCTTTGCCACATCAGTAAACATTGATGTCAGGGATTAAGCATTGCAGTGTAGGGTCATGCTTCACGTGCTGGACTTGGAACAGGAGGACCCAGGTGCAAATCCTTTGTCAGCCGCAAAGCTTCTTGGGTGTAGAGAACAATCAATGGTCACAGTGGTAAATAACTAGAATTAGCCAGTTGATTTAGATTTTTTGGGTCACGGAAGGATAACTCAGTTTAAATTGCAGTTAAACTTAAATTATGCATTTATTGTTAGAAATGACTTTGACCTTATACTTGTTTATTAAACATACCCTTAGGTCTGCTAGAAAGATGAACAAGTGGGTCTTAGGTCAAATGATGCCTGATTTATCTCTGGAGGCAAAAATTTTGAAACTGAGGCTGTCTTACTTTGGGCACATCATAAGAAGGCAGGATTCTCTTGAAAAGCCTGATTGCATAGTACATTAAATTTGGGAGAGTTTTGATTACGTTTCCTCACAAATGTTCCCTTAATTCTGTTTGTGAACAGGATAAGTGCAGATTGATGTTTAGCAATTCTGCTCATATCTAGGAGATTTACAGGGACAGGGGGGCTCCTTCAGTTTTCAGATTGCATCCTTATAGAGGAAATAGGGATTAAAGTCAGTTAGTGCAGTCTTTTATGTATTTACTGAGCAGTAAGCTTCACTGAGTTTAATGCAGCTCCCTTTCAGGCACATGGAGGTATTATCACCATCTTAATCAATTAGAAATACTTAGCCAGGTTGGGGAGGAGTCATCATGTAGTTTACATAGTAAACTGTTGCATTTCGTTCTCCCCAATTAACTGGGATAGAAGGAGGAGGGATATATAACATATTGAGCAACTTTTATTCTTCCCCAGTCTTGTTATTTGTAATGAGAGAATTAGTCTGTAGTAGTCAATTTTATATAATTTATGTTTTATGTAAATGGTGTTTTTCATTTCTGTTGTATACCACCCAGAGTAGCAATTTACTGGATGGGCAGTGTATTAAAAATAAAATAATAAAATAAAGTAAAGTAAATGAATAGCAGGCTCAGTTCTATAGTTTAAAAAAAATCAGCAACAGTTTCTGTCACACTGTGTCTGACCTGAAACTGAAATAACTCTTGTTAAAAGAAAAAGATAATTTTAAAACATGGGTCATGTTTAAGAAGGAAGGAAAGACAGTAAAATCTCTGAAAACAATAAATATAGACATCATGCTGAACTAAAAGGCCTGAGACAACAGGAAGATCTTTGCCAGGGACCCAAATGACATCTGGAAAGGTATTAGATAGGCCTTCCCAGCAGAGGGGAGGGGGAGCAGAAAACATTCCATAGTTCAGGTCACCTACTGAGAAAACCCAGTAGCCTACTGTGCTTCATCTAATACAGGAAAAATGCATCTGGAGAGGATCTTAAATGCGTAAAGCACATGTATAGCATGATTGTGATGCTTGTTGCCAGTTAACCATCTAGCAATCTAAAAAATCAGCAACTGTGTTATGAACTGACTGGAATTTCCACATCCTCCTTAATGACAACCTCATATATAATGCATTGCAGTAGTCCAAACTGGAAATTGCCACAGCACTTATACCTGAAACCAGGCTACCTCCACCCAATTCTCCAAGTAGCATCAAAATAGTTTTTTGATGTCCATCCAAGGGTTTCTCCATATATTGACTAGGGGAATATCACAGATCACTCTGAACAAATCCCAACCCTTTGGAAGAACTTGCCCTTGTTTACAAGACAAGGGCACAAGAATGGTGGTGGAGTACCGCTTCCCTGCTGTCACTCTCCCAGAGTCAGCTTAACATGTCAGCTCTCATCTAGTATCTTGAACACATTCATGTGAGTTTTTCACTGCTTGTATTTTCATCTCCCTTATTGTTCTAGTGCTGTCAGCTATCTTGCACATCAAACAACTGCCAAAGAGAGAGGATGCTTGTGTCAGTGTGGTTTCTAAGGTTAACATAAAGTCCAATGCTGCCTCATGCTCTGGAGAAAATTCTGTAAGTGGTGGTGATGATTAGGATGATATGCCATCAGGTTGACTTCAACTTTTTGCATACTTTTTTTAGGTGCAAAGTGTTCAGAAGTGGTTTATCACTCCCTCCTTCTAGTGTTCTTTTGAGATTATGCCACTTGCTCAAGGCAGCACAGCTGACAGGATGTATAACCATGTATGTGTAGGTATAGCCGTTCTCAGCTTGCTAAACACCTTATCTCTGTGCCTTAAGTGAGGAGTACAATGGGAGGGGGGGGTTCCATGAAAAAAGAGAAAGAAATCCACCCTGAACAACCAGAAAGACGAACAAGTGGGTCCTAGATTAGTGGTTCCCATCCTTGGGTAACCTAGGTCACTGGTTCTTAACCTTGGGTTAGTCAGGAGTTCTGGACTGCAACTCCCAGAAGCCTTCACCACCAACTGTGCTGGCTGGGGTTTCTGGGAGTGGCAGTTCTGAAGCATCCGAGTAACAAAGGTTAAGAACCACTGACCTAGGTGTTCTTGAATTGCAGCTCCCAGAAACTGCAGCCAGCTGGTGCTAAAGACTTCTGGCAATTACAGTCCAAAAACACCTGGGTTGCCCAAGGTTGGGAACCACTGCCCTAAGCCTGAACTCTCCCTAGAAACAAAAACTATGAAAGTGAAGCTGCCATACTTTGGGAACATTGTGAGAAGGTAAGACTCGCTTGAAAAGACAATAATGCTAGGAAATGAGGATGATAAGGCTCCTAGGGTGGAAGTCACTCAATTAGGTACTGGGGAAAAGTAAACGATAAGTATGAATAGCTCTGTTACCAGTGACACAACTAGATTAAAGCTGAAATGAGGTCTAGTGGCTGATGTGTACAGAAGTGAAAGAAAAGTCTGATGCTACACAACACATAAAATTAGAACATGGAACATGAGAAGTATGAATCAAGGTAAACAAGAAACCATAAAGAAAGAAATGGAATTTATGAATATCTCAGTGCTTCATGTTAGTTAACTATAGTGAACTGGAATGGGACATTTTTGGTCAGACAACTACAAAGTGTTCTGATCTGGAAATTAAAACACTGGAAAAAATGGAGTGGCTCCGATGGTGGGGAAAGATGTAGCACATGCAGTTAGGGGCTATAACGTAAGTTCTGACTGAACAGTATCAAACAGATTTCATAGGAAACCTATCAACATAACCATCATTCAAGTTCAATTACCAGTGCTGAAGAAGATGAAATTGAAAGCTTTTATGCAGGCATACAATTGATCACAAACAACAAGACATGCATATAATCATAGTTGACTGGAACACATAAGTAGGGAACAAAGCAGATCCAAATGTTGTTTGAACATTTGGCCCAGGATATAGAAATGAAGCAGGAGAATGACATAGAGTTCTGTGAAGCCTACAGTCTGTTTATTGAAAATGCATGCTTCAGACAACCAAACAGACAGTTTTACATAGACATCACTGGATGGTCAATATAGAAATCAAATAGACTACATAACTGGAAGCAGGAGATGAAGAAGCTGTATTCTCTCTGCCAAAACAAGACCAGGAGCAGATTGTGATACTGATCATGAATTGTTAATAAAAGAATAGTAGTGCCAAAATATAATTTAAAAAACATTCTTGATGAAGTCCTGATGAAGTCCAAATAAGGAACAGATCTGTACTACTAAACTCAATTGACCATGAATCAGAAGAACTGTAGATTGAGACCAGCAGTATTATCATGGAAGAATGCAAAAAGACAATTCCTGTAATAAAAAGAAAAGTAAAACTTAGATGGATGATGGAAGAAACACGTAAAATTATAAAGAACAAGCAAGAAGTGAAAGTAGAAGGGGACAGAAATAGGCTCAGAACCCTGAATGCAGTTTTTCAGTGTTATGTAGAGAAAAAGAGAACTTTACAATAACCAGTGCAAAGGAATAGAGGAGAACAACAAGGGTGTGGAGGGAGAGAGAAAAAAATCTCTTTCAGAAGATCCAAGAAATAAAAAGGAAATGTAAGCCTAGATTAGGAATGCTGAATGACCAACACGAGAGTGTGCTGTCTGACCAGGAGGAAAAAATGTGAACAGTGTACTGAGGACCTATATAGGAGAGATAAAAGAATGACAGACTTCTTTGAAAAGGAATTATGTGAAAAACCTGCAGTTCTAGAATGTGAAGTGAAAGCTGCTATGAAACACTAGAAAGAAAGAAATCACTGTGGGTAGATGGAATACCAATAGAACTATTTCAAGCCACAGAGACTGAATCTGTCAAAATCCTAACAAAGAATATGACAACAATTTCGAAAACAAAACAGTGGCCCACAGACTGGAAATGTTCAATATAAATTCCAGTCCCAAGAAAGGAGATACCAAGGAATGCTGTTGCTATAGGCCCGTTGTCTTAAGTTCTCATCCTCACGGAGTGATGCTCAAGATGTTTCAACGAAGGCTTGAAGTGAGAACTGCTTGATGTTCAAGCTGCATTCTGAAAAGGAAGAAGCACTTGAGAATATATTGCAAATATCTTCTGACTGCTAGAGAGCACCAAAGAATTTCAGAAAACGATCACGCTGTACTTTATATAGAGTACAATTTAGACTATCTGGATTATGTGAAACTGTGGCTGTGCCTCAGCACTTAATTGTCCTGATGTGTAACTTGTATTGTGGATGAGAGCTATATGAAGAGACAGAATGGTTTCCTAGGGGCAAAAGTGATAGACAAGGTTGCTTTTTATCCTCTTACCTGTTCAGTCTATATGTAGAATATAGTATATGGAAAGCCAGACAAGATTCAGATAAAGGAGGAGTGAAAATTGGTGGAACACCATCTTACTTACAGAAAGCAGCAATGACTTGGAATGACTTTTAGTGAAAGTAAAAGAAGAAAGTACCAAAGTAGGACTGCAGCTGAACATTAAGAAGAGAAAAATCATGACTACTGAAGATCTTTAATGTCAGTGATAAAGAAATTGAAATAGATATTTTTATAATTTGGCTCAATCATCAATCTGAAGAGAGACTGTAGCCAAGAAATCAGAAAATTAAGACTCAAAAAGGCATCAGTGAAGGAATTAGAAAAGATCATCAAGTGTAAAATTATGTTACTGGAGGCCAAGGCCAAGATCATCCACACACTTGTATTTCCAGTCACCATGTATGAGTGTGAAAGTTAGACAACTAAGAAAGAGGACAGGAAATAAAACTATTTATTTGAAATATGCTGCGGGAGGAGAGCCTCGCGGATACCCTGGCCTAAACATACCCTATTTGTCTGCCAGAAAGATGAACAAGTGAGTCCTAAATCAATTTAAGCCTGAACTATCTTTGGAGGCAAACATGATGAAGCAGATGTGCACATTATGGGAAGGCAGAATTCTGTGGAAAATACAATAATGCTGGGAAAGATTGGAGGCAACAGGAAAAGAGGAAGACCAGTTCCTCTTGAATTTACAAGGGATGAGTGGGGCTGTAGAGATCAAGACATTCTGGAGATCTCTCATTCATAGGGTCACCATAAATTGGAGGCAAATTGATGATACATTGCCCACCAATCCCAGAAATGAAGAGACAAGACACAGGTGATGGGTCTAATTTGGACAACACTTAACTCATTAAACTTTTAACTTCCCTCCATTCTGCAGAAGGCCAACTGTAGTGTGGACCCCTGAGTCAGGCACCAGGGGATATCTCTAGACCCTGACCCATCTGGTGAGTTCCAACCCCTGGGTTTGTGCTGTCATGTCAACAACCAGCGAACACTCAAATGACCCTCACCACCACCAGTCACCCAACTCTTGCAACTTTAGGCTGCCGGTGGCCATAGCTGGCCATCCATGCATCACACCATCCCGACAACAGAATTTGGGGCTCCTCAACATTGATATGTTGGTAGCAGTATATAGCAGATGTAACTTTTGGAACTCATCACTACTCCATTCACCATCAGAACTACCTGCCATGGCAGAGAGGTAGCCTTCAGTAAGCTCCAACCCTGCCATCAGGCTGAATACTTCATCCCTAAGGCCCCACTGCAAGTCTTGTAAGAGAATGTCATTCTAGAGTGGGAAACCTCACCGCACCTCAAGAGATTCATCTTAGACTGGGGTAAGAAAAAGAAGAAGACAGTGTATGTGTGTCGGGGGGGGGGGGAAGGGATATCTTGTTCATTGTTCTCTTCTGTCTCCTCCTTTGTAAGAGAATCTGTCACTTAAAAAAAATATTTCCAAGTGCCATAGTGCTGAATTGATTGGCTCATTAACCAGCACTAGCTTACAAGGGCTTTTTTTTTTTTGTTTAAGTATCCTCTTTTGTCTCCCCCTCATGATCATCATGTGGCATGATCACACATGCCAGCATCAAACCAAACAATCATGATCCCCCCACTGAAAAGAAAACACAGACCCCCAAAACTCAGTAGCTCCTTACCCAAAAAAAGGGTAGGGAGGAAAGGATAAGGGGCAAGCTGGGCTTGTGTTTGTCTATACATCATGTGATTGCTAGGAAAAGGAATGAACTATCCGATCCTCCAAGCAAATGAAACCACAGGACAAATCTTCATTTGGCCCCACCCAAAAGGTTGATTTCCAAGCTTTAGAGAGATATAAATTCCACAAATCTTGGGTGACTTTAAGTGACAACCAATGGCATTATCAACAGCATTTGGTCTATGAGCTGATACAGTAATATTGCATACGATGATGCATCAAATATTCACAGTTTTGTGTCATTACTATTCTGGGCTGGAGATTAAAAGCTAAACTTCTTTCCCTTTGTTAAGTAGTTTTGATATTTTTAGTTTAAACTCTGTGATTTTCTTTGCCAGATTTGATTGTTTCCAGCTCTTTCTCATTTGCTTGCCAACATTATGAATGTTAGCGTTCTCTAGAAATGGAGGGAGATGTGTGTGTATTTATCTGCATGTGTACATGTTATGTGAGCCAAGTATTCTTACACTGGGACAATTTGTGTGCATTGGAGTTGCTGTATTTTGAATATCAGCACCTGTTTGGCTCATTGGTATACACATCCTCTAAAAATAGTGCATACAATGTTGCTGAGGAGGAGATGGAGGTAAGAATGTATGCAGAAAGCAACTTGACTCTCTCCCCTTTCTTCTTTAAATGCCAGCTATTATCACTGCAGTAACTAAACACCGAAAGCACAGAGGGGCAAATAGCCATTATCTAAGTTGTTAATACTGCTGTTGAAAAAATGTCGCTTAATACTGCTTCTCTTTTTTTGTTAGATAATTGTCTGTAGCATAGAACACACATTTGTTTGTTAGTCATTTCTGTGAATTTCTATTCATCCCCACTCTTCCCAGACAATTTTGTTATTGGGATTTCTTTTAATCAGTCTTTATAATATGGGGGCAGGAGGGGGATTTATCAGGCTTCAAAGAAAATGTAGATTTATTTCTCCAGGAAACCTAAGGTTGCTGCTTGAAAGAGAGGGAGCAGTTGACATAAAGGCACAGTCTTGGTCATTGCTGCATAAAAGTTTCTGCATCAGATTTACCAGTTTACCACAGTGAATAGTGGTTTCTCCTCAGTGCCATTGGAATTTGTAGTCAATGAACGGGAGGTTAAAAATATATCAATCACATTCAAATGTGGTTCTTTTGACTGGCAGGCACTTTTTTTTATTCCACCTACTTAGCTACTTAATGTCACTCTGCCTCTTTAGATAGTGGCTGTGCTGTAGTGTCCATACGTTCCTATTTTACCTCTTCTTGGGCTTATTGTGGCTTTTAGAAAGGCAGGAAAGGGATATCCTTGTGTATTTAGTTTTGCCTTTGAGTTTATTGTAATAAACTGCTGTTGGCTTAATTTAGTTCTGGCTCACTATAGTTAATTTTATATTTAATTGTGAGTTTGGTTGCTCTTTAGACAATGTAAACCAATTTGTGAATTAATGTTTACAACACCAATAGCAAATATATCTCTGGGCATTTTTCACTTATTGCCAAGATCAATGATCATGATTTTTTAAAAAATTTTTCCTTCTTCTCAATACTGGGAATAGAAGACAGAGTTACAGATGCAGATTCTTCATCCATTTATCTTCACTCTGCCCAATGTATGATATTGCTGAAACATATGAGCATGTGATGTGGACCTCTGTAAAATTTCCTTTACATCTTGCGCCCTCAAAAAACAAGCAATAATGGGTCTTACAAGTAATTTATCCTTACACGTTTCAGTTGTGTTTCATGGCACACTGTCTATGACACTGTAATTGTACCTCAGCGTTAGTGATGTGGCATGCCAGCTTCTCAGGAACTGTTTGTCTGAAAAACAGTTGGTCACGTATTTGGGGGGTGGGCGGTGTCGGTGGGACTGGATCCTGTATGCAGTTGGCTTCTCTGTGTTTAAACTTTGATGCTCAGCTGTTAGTTGTGATTGATTATGTTGGACAGCAAGACTATGCCAGAAGGTTGACTGTAGAAATGAATGTAGAGTAATCAAATATCTTGTGTGTGTCTTCTTGTGGAGTAGACTGGTTTGCCTTAACATGTATACTGAGCAATTGTGCTGAATGTTTCATAAAAACAAAGCAATAAACTGAAACAGCCAAGCATTCCATGGTGTGTACAGCATAACAGAATAAAAACATGTTTTCAAGTAATGTACTTCAAAGAGGATAAATAAATGAAATACTCAACCTTTTTTAAAAAATGAAAATGTATGTATGCATTTAAGATGGAATACAGTTTTCACCTATTGTTTAAGAATCTTGACTGAATTACAAACTGGCCATAATAGAGGCTTTGTAGGAGTTTTGTAACATCATGGCCTCTCTTTATTCTCATTTCAGTTGGTTTTAAAAGTGTGTCTGTTTGTCTAGACAAGACTGCATTCTGAGATTAGAAAGATTACTGCATTTGCAACATCTAAGGCTATATTTTCATATAAGCCTGATGTACAGTGCATTCCCAGAGTTCACAAAAAAAAAAAAAGAGATCATCTATGTATGTCTCTTGCAGGGCAGCGCACTTTGTAGCTTGTAAGTCTAAATATAAAACTGCCATTAATAATTGCTTTCTTGTTAACATTAATTTTTCTCCTCTCTCTCTTTTTTCCTTCTCTTTGTGCCATATTTCCCTCTCTAATGACATGGGCTCCTCTTGTTCCACACCAATCAATTTATCTTTACCCAGGTATGTGAAATATTTTACAAAGTTTGTATTACATGGGTAATTTAAAAATTAGGGTTAGTGTCTGTGCTTCTTGTGTTTTCTAATTGTCTAGATTATGCAACATGTAATATTAAAAAACAGAATTGTTGAAATGCCACGCAGCTATGTCATATTAAGGCATATATTTCCAACCTATATTTCTTCTGATGGCATAATATTGTTTTTTGTCTAGAATGTTATGTAGAAAGGTGTTAGTTGTGTTCATTTTATCAAATATCTAGACTGCTTAGTTAACATCACATAATGTAATATTAATGCCAAATATGAGATTTGATTCAATTACTAATGCCATTTAGAAGAATCCTGTGGGAATCTTCTTCTGTGAATTCAACATGGCAACAATACGCTCATCTGCACAGTTTTTAAGAATTACTAATTAATTGATTTACTTTTTATATTAGAAGAAAATCCAGCTAGTCCTTCCTACTGGTGAGACACTCACTCTGCAAGCTTTTAGGCATTAGTCACATGCAGCATTGCAACAGTCTAAGCTAGGCTTGAAGGATGTTGACAGTAGCTACACCAGAAGAGGCTCAGTAAATAGATAGCATGTTAGTGCAACATCAAGGTACAGCTCCTCGATTCTGTTGTTCAGTTGCAAACTCCCAGACTTAATTTTGTTTTTGCATTTGCCCATCTGTCTTTGACGTAGGCCTCACTTATCATAATATAAGAAGCTGCTGTGGCTCATAATATATTACATGGCTTCACTGATGCATCACATGCCAATTAGTGACATTTGGAAATGGATCACCACAGTTCTTTGTAGATGCAGTCAGCATATTGCCCCGTGAAAAAAAGACCAAAATCAATGTAAAATACTCAAGAAAAATTAATCTGATATGTTGGATAGTATGTAGATGGATCATATATTAACACTGAAGAATTTAGCATTTATATTTCCTATTTTTGTCTGTGCGAAACTTACACTGAGATAATTTTGTGTACTGCATATCATTATTTGTGTGTTTTAATGTGGTTTTCAAGGTTTGTTAATACCGTTATATGCTTAATTGTTTTAATGCAACATTTTATCTTGTCCAATTATTTTTTTAATAATTTGTGAGTTGCTTTGATACTTCCATGGGAGAAAGCATAAAAATTGAATAAATAAATGAATAAATGAATATGACCTCAGTCTGTATAGAAGCTGAATAATGTGCAGAATAGTTTCTTATTGAAGACTTAATATATTCACCCTAAGATGCAAATCCAGCAACACCAGGAAATATCAATGATGCTTTCTCCTGCCTAGTTAGTGATTCTGTTGGTTATATTATTATTATTTATTTAATTTATATCCCGCCTATCTAGTCGTGGTGGACTACTCTATATTAGTGTTTGTCTATTTTCTTCAGTATGCCATTATGTAATGACTAGGATCTTGGGACTGTAAATGTTGTCCAAGATCATAGTAATTAAATAATGCAGTCTGTAGTGTACTCATTTGTGATGCTTTTCTAACTGAGCTATATGTAATGTTCATGTATGCAGAGTATATTTTTTAAAAATGTGCACACTAAATTGAATATGCATCTCTGTCAGATCAGAGATTCTGATGCCTGAACATACCCTTATGAGAGCTACAGAATTTTATATAGAAAAATCAGAAGCCCGTTGAGCCTTAACATCTCTTAAATAATAAACATTTATTTAAATGGGTTTTTCCCCTCCCCTTTCCCTTGGACTACTGTGACTGCTACATGATTCTTGCTCCTCAAGTGGTGTGGAGATGTGATTAATCCCGAATTTGTCTTTGTGTGTGTGTATGTGTGTGTTATCTGTCTACATTTATAATTCTTTCAACTGTCTTCAATCCCCCCCCCAATCTGTAAACAATCTCTTTTCCAGGGGCCTGGAGATCCAGGGATCTTGAGCTCCATTTTTTTTAAATAAGAATCTTTATTTTTGTTGCACCTGCTATCAAGGATGGATACTTGACTCGCTCGACTTGCTGTGAAATCAAACTTAAGTCACACCAGCAACTTGACTTGGGCTTGACTCCCTTTTCCCCCCAATGACTTGGACTTGATTTGTGACTCAGAACCCACCTACCCCCTTCCTTTTTTCTGAAAAAAAACCCCTTGTTTTTAAAATGGGGACTCAGACTTGAGGTTTGGGACTAGGGATTATGTACCCAAGACTCAGACATGGGACTCTGATCAAAAGACTTGCCAACATCCATGCATGTTCTATTTCTAAGACTTTATAACTGAAAATCTGACAAGCTGCTGGTTTGACTATCCCATCATTGGTTTGACTAAAATTTGCAAGACCTGAAGGAATAAAGGCCAATAATAACATTTAAAAAATCTAGAGTCTCCAATCCAAACCTGGAAAGTCAGAATATTCTAGTTTTAAAGAATGCAAGTTATAAAACCTGCACCTCTTATCCATGTCTGGCCATCATTTGCAAAACAAGTTCAATTGTCAGGATGTTATTGTTCAGTGACCTTGCTAGGTTGGAGAGCCAGCTAATTGTTTTGGAACAACTACAGTAAACTATTATTTAAAGTTTCGGTTTCAAAAGCACTTTCATTTTCAGGGCTGTTTTTTCTGTATTCTGCTTAACTATTTTAACCCTCTATGTATACATATAAAATTTTCAAACCTTGACATTTCTATCAAGCTGCATAACTTTTGAGATTCCCTTGCATGCAAGGCACTATGATGGCTCCCAGTTGTTTTATACACATGGATAAAAGAGTGTTGCACTACAGCCATTCTCTGAAACCTAGTGACAAATACTCTGTGTTCACATTGAGTAAACTTAAAAATAAGGAATTATATAAAATATGAATATAGAATATGAATTTTATTTCCCATTTAGAAGGGATGTGCATGGCATAGTTTTTGCAGAATGTGTGGTGGAATTTGCAGTCTGTAGCTGTTCACTTTGAGAATATTGCAATGAATATCCCTTAGTCCACAAAGTCTATTCCGGGAAATGGAAACCATTTCTCAATTTCATTGGAAACTTCAGCTTCTAGGGCCTTTCTCTGAAAGCCATCTTTTGTTCTCCCTTGCATTTAAATACTATTTTGATATGATTTAGCTTATGGAGCCCATCATTCTCTTTTGCTCTTCAAGTAGCAGTATATTTATTGTTCCTGTTATCCTGTAAGAATAAATATTCAGGTGAGTTATTCAGTTTCGCTTCTATTTATGAGAGCCAGGTTAGTAGTGAAGCTGATACACATCACAAATGGTTGGGTTTGATGCCCTCAGGATTCAGAAGTCCCTGGTCGGCCTTCCATAGGATGCTAAAACTCTATGTTTCCCTCCCATTAATTTGTTTACAGCAGAATCAGTCACAAGGGATGTGTACACAATGATGTGTAATCCCCATCCCTGTACCACCTGTTGTGTTGTATATCATCTTTCCTTCATCCTAATTTACTACAGATATAGACATAGAGTAATTAGGATGATGAGAGGTATCTGTATCTATATAGACGTAAATAGATATAGATATAAATTGGAGTTGGGATATTTGTATTCATCTCCCAGGGAGACAGTTGTGAATATCACCATCATAGGTGACTGGGTCCTTTGGACCCTCCCTCCAGAACCATCCCATTCCACTTACTGGGCTTTGTGTGGTGCGCATGTCCAGCATTAGGAACATCACTCCAATCGTCAAAGTAACCTGGCTGGCACTTTCCCGCCTTCCTGTGATTACTGACCACTCAGCAGCTGAGTGGGGAGACTAGTAATCTTCCCTCCTAGCTGGAATGGTCAGCAGTGCAGGGAGGCAGGGAAGTGCCAGCTGGGCTACTTACAAGGTTTGGCGCAATGTTACCAATGATGGATGTTGTCTTTAAAAGGGGATTGGACAGATTCCTGGAGGAAAAGTCCATTGCAGGTTACAAGCCATGATGGGAATGTATAACCTCCAGGCTTAGAAGGAAGGCAGCTCCAAATGCCAGATGCAGGGGAGGGGTATCAGGAGACAAGTATCTAGTTGTCTCATGTGCTCCCCAGAGGCATCTGGTGGGGCCACTGTGAGATACAGGGAGCTGGACTAGATGAGGCCTTGGCCTGATCCAGCAGGGCTGTTCTTTATGTTCTTATTTTAGTTACAAGCACTTTCGTCCTCCTCTGTACTATTTTGCCAGTATTTCATCAATTTTGAAAAACAGATGAAAGGCAACAGTCTTCAGTCTTTCTACCATGTACTGAATTAGTTTTATTTGCCATGCATTTTATGACTCTTTTGCTGCCAAATGTTAATGCAATGTCTTTAGTTTTTCTCAAGATTTGGAGCTTCACAGCTATAATCATAAGTTTAAATTCCGTATTATTCTTTACAGTTGTAAACTTCTGAGTGCACAGGTGCTTTAAATTATTTAGAATGTGGTAGGCTCTTTAGAGAAATAATGCGCTGCATTGATACGTTGTGTGTGTATATGATTAACAGAAGTATTCTACTAAATGAAACTGTTGCTGTGTCCAGATTCCATAATATGTGTATATGCAACAGGACAAAATGTTGCATTTAGAATTTAAAAAAAAACACATGCCTTTTGCTCCTTAGCCTGTTTTTAACTCCCTTTCAGAGTGGTCACATGAGTGATGCAGACCTTCAAATACTGTGCACTAACTTCAGCATCCTAACTAATCTTTGAAATAAATACCATGAATTAATGTGAAAGGCTTGCATTTAAGATAGACCAAGTAGAAATTTATTTATAGTATGAAGAGTGAAATTCCACTTAGACTACCAAACTTAATAGTATACGGACTTGTATTCTCGAAGGCTTTCACGGCCTGGATTTAATGCTTGTTATGGGTTTCTCGGGCTCTTTGGCCGTGTTCTGAAGGTTGTTCTTCCTAACATTTCACCAGTTTCTGTGGCCGGTATCTTCAGAGGACAGTAGTAGCACTCTGTGCTCTGGTACTCCTGTCCTCTGAAGATGACGGCCACAGAGACTGGCGAAATGTTAGGAAGAAGAACCTTCAGAACATGGCCAAAGAGCCCAAAAAACCCACAACAACCAGTATGTAGACTTATTTGGTTTATTGTGCATTTTGGATAAAAAGACCATGTGTTTTATATCATATCTACTTCCATATCATATCATATCAACTTGCAAACAAAAAAGGAGTATGTTTTAAAAGACCAAGAAGTGCTATTAGTAACAGGAAAAATCAGTAACTGCTGCTGAATGAATAACTCCATAATTAAGAATTCATAAGTCTTGAGGCTGTATCAGAAATAATTAAAGCTTTAAAATTCCGTTCACAAACTTCATTTATATTTCCTGTGCAGTTACGTGTGTGAGCATATTCTTATTTCTACTCTGATTTCACCAATAGGAAAAAAAAAAGAGTTCTTTTTCATAGCTCTTCCCTTCCTCCTCTCTCACATATGGTTAAAAAACAACTTTGTGCATTATTTAGTCCTGCTGCCTGGGCAGATATTAAACAGATTGAACAAATACTGAAACAGCAATAGAAATTGGCAGCACATCACATAGCAATAAGTGCTTCAGGGTTTAGTTATGTCAGACAGACACCAGTCAATTCTTGTTTTGAAAAGCTCTATCTCTCTGGACCTAAAGCAACTCAGAAGGTTTAGAAAATTGCCACCTCAGAAGGTGGCAAAATTGTCCTCACATCCTCTAGTCAAGTAATTCCTAACCTTGGGTCCCTGGATGTTCTTGAACTACAGCTCACAGAAATCCTAGTGAAGGTTGAGAACCACTGCAGTCTAGCAGGCATGAGGAACCTTCTGTGTATAAAACATAATTTGAAATGAGAGAGATTTGGCAGGTACTGCGTGCTGGAGGCATACTTGGAAGTCCCAGAGGGTGGATGCAGCCCCTAAGTGGCAATTTGCCCACCCATATTATAGATGGTGAAGATCCAGCATATGCTGTGCTAGATGCGCCTGTAAAAGGAACATATGTTTACTGTAATTTTTAAAATAGCAGTTTTATGTTATTTGGATTGTTGTAGCTTCCCTGAAAGGTGTCAGTATACATAGTTTAGATAAATCTTAAGTAAAACTTATGAAATAGCAAATACTAGTAGTCTTGCACCCCATCAGACATCCCAGTTTATTTTTTTCCATTTTCCCTACTTTCACAGCAGTGTTGAAAATCGCTTTGATGATTATTTTTAAAGATCTGTTTCATTCAAACATCAGATCAAAACTGTAATCTTACTCCTAATATGTTTTTTAATGAGATGCTATCACAAGATTTATTTTTATAATTTTAGAGGAATAGCGTCTGTAGGAATGGCGGTTTCTAGACAAAAATAGCCTGGAAATCTGTGCCTGAAATGTGCAGCTGCACAGAAGGCAAATCTGTGGAGGTGAATTGCCTCACGTTATTTCTTGCTTACTGAATCATGTGACTCAGATTGTAAAGGATAATATCTGTGGAGATTTCTTAACTTGAGGCAATTCACCTCCAAAAGTTAATTATCTCTGATACAGCCTCAAGACTTATGAATGCAACTTGATTTGTGAGCCACCCAGAGTAGACCATGTATAGATGGGCAGCATATAAATGCAGCAAATAAATAAATAAATAAATAAATAAATAAATAAATAAATAAATAAATAAATAAATAAATAAATAAATTTAAGCTTGTGTCTCATTTTGCTATTGCAGTTCTATACTGTATTTGTTCTCACTCACTTTGTTTCTATATCACTGTAACTGGCTTTAGTTAGCTCCGTGATCTCACGAACAGTCATGACATTGCAACATATTGAATAGCTAGTGGTTTTAAAGCTTAGTAGCTATGATTGAGAAATGTTTTCAATATCCTTATGATCCTAGTCAGGTTTAGAAGGTGATACATTGTGTTGTGTCATATGTGTCATCAACGTGCTTCTGACTTACGGCAACACTATAAATTACTGACCTGCAAAAAAGCCCTAGCAAAAAGCCCTAACAGTCCTGCTCAGGTTTTGCATACTAAAGACCATCGTTTCCTTTGTCAAATCAGCCCATCCCATGTGATGATTTCCTTTTTTCCTACTACCATTGACTTTCCTTAACATTGTTGTCTTTTTTCTAGGAAGCACTCTCATGATATGCCCAAAGTGTGGTTACCTTACTTTAGTCATTTTAACTTTCTGTGAGAATTCAAACTTGATTTGACCACAAACCCAATTGTTTGTCTTTTCATGATCTCTGTAAAGCTGTCCTCTAACACCACATGGGGTCACGAAGACTCAGACACGACTAAACGACTAAACGACGACCAACATCATATTTCAGATTAAGCAATTATTCCCTGTCACCTTTCTTCATTGCTTAGCCTTCATCTTCCATAATAGTAACTGGAAATGACCCAGAATCTTGTTCTCCGTTGTGAACAAGGCTTTCTCTGGATCTTTCACGGATGCCTTTCCAAATATCTGTCTCCATGTTTTGATCCACATGTAATAATTAAAAACAAAATTGGCTTCATTTCCAAGCAGCCAGATATGTTAGCCTGTTGCAACAAAATCAATAAGGAGTCTTGTGGTAATGTACTCGTGAAGGCTTTCACTGGTACAGTGGTGCGCCACGTGACGACGATAATCCGTTCCAGCAAAATCACTGTAGAGCGAAATCGTCGTTATGCAAATTTTAAAAAAAAACCATTGAAATGCATTGAAAACCGATTCAATGCATTCCAATGGGGGAAATACCTGCTCATTTTGCGAAGATCCTCCATAGGGCAGGCATTTTCCAATGCCTGTATAGCGAGCAATCAGTCCTGAAAACAGCGGGGAGCCGTTTTGCACAGTGGGCGGCCATTTTGAAAACCCAACAATCAGCCTGTTTTTGATCGTCGTTATGCGAAAAACTGGTTCCTGAAGCAGGGAACCAATCGTCATCAAACAAAAATCACCCATAGAATCATCGTTTTGTGATCGCAATGGTGATCTCAAAAACATTGTCGTCAAGCTATTTCATTGTATAACGAGGTAATCATCAAGTGGGGCACCACTGTATTCTTAGAGTACCACCAGTCTTGTGGTACTTTAAGAATTACCAAGTTTTATTTAGCATAAACCTTTGCGTACTGTAGCTTATCTGAAGAAAAAGGTTTACAGTCCATGAAAGTTTATGCCAAATAAAAATCTTGTCAATCTTTAAGGGGCCATAAGACTCCTTATTGTTTGGACATTAAACTAATGGAAGTGAAACAACATTGAAGTCCAGTAGCAAAAAAAGAGATATTTTTAGCAAAAATGTTAAAATGCAAAGGCCTTTAAAACAGGCAAATTAAACTATTTTTTTAAAAAAAACTCTTCAGTAGGTAAACAAATTTGTTTTGACAATAACTGCACTGTTGTAGGTACCAGAATCCTGTTTCTTACTTCAGGTGCACTGAAATAAAACTAAATGACCCAATGACTCTTGGGCCATGAGGTCTTTGTAAAACTGATTATGAGTTAATGATTTCTTTTCTTACCATTTCTATGGGCCTTTGGTTGTAGGTACCCTATCACATTTCCGTATTCATTGGTCAATAGACCTATGAGAGTATGTGCTGCTGCACAGAAATGGAACTAACATGAACTCCCTCAAGATAGCTCAGGAAAAGGGAGCATTCACATTGGTGTCTTACAACGCCAGTGGAGTAGTGGCTAATGCTCCTGGGCTGTTGGCCTCTAATACCCAATGGCAATCTCCATATACTCTTCACTATGTGGTTCTTGAAGAGCCTTCATGGGAAGTCTGCAGTTGAAGAAAAAAAAAGAAAAATGTTATGGCTGGTGGAAAGCATAGGAACAGCTTGGAGGTATTTACAGATGTGGGCTACAGTGTAAAAAACAATGAACAATCAGATAGGTTAGAAAATGGTGGGGTACAAGTGTACAATGTTGCCGCAATATTAGGTCTTGTCAAAATATTTAAAAACCCAACATGTGTAACAAAAATAACCATAAATTTTGTATGCATTTCCTCTAAATAATTACAAAACTTTCTCCATGCAAATGGCAAATGCAATGGGAAAATGAATCCTCTCTCTCACTAGCTGGCTGATTCCCTAAGGCATGTCTTTGGAGTGAGTTTGTAAGTTTCAAATGAAGGCGGAAATGGGGGGGGGAAGGAAGTAGGGGGCAGAATGATGACCACCTTTTGTTTAGAGAGATGGGTCGTACATTCCAAACCATTGATTAAAGAAGGGCCTGAGACCACACCCTTCCTCCACAAGCATCTTGCAGAGTGCAGACTACAGCTATATCCTTTTACTTTTTTACTTTTACTTTTATTGAACTTATACCCCGCCCCTCTAGACAAAGTCTACTCAGGGCGGCTTACATGGGTAATAAAATACAGTATAATAAAATAACATACATAATAATAAAAACCTACTAACTAATGTGTATAATCCATTTAAGAAACCACACTTGACCCCCAACAGCAGCCATGAAACTTTTGGAACTTACGTAAACATATCATTATAGAACTACCCGTGAAAACTTGGTGCACAGTCTGAGAAAGATGAATTATCGTCAGAAGTTCACTTTATTTTTTTGTTTTATTTTCTTAATGGGCCAGTGTGTGTGTGTGTGTCTTGTTTTGAGTGACTGACATCAAAACTTGGCAGTGTGCTGCATAACAATGTCATAGTTAACTATAACCCATCAATACTTAATACCTTCTCACATTTGGCCATCTAAAAAAGCTAGTTGCTATATTTCTATATATTTTTGCGTAATACTGTACTCATTTCTGGATGCTGGTATCCCTTATTTTGATGTTTGATTCATTTTAGCTAGCATATTTCTCAATTACACATACAATGTTGATTTTTACCTAGCAAAATTCAGAGGAATAGAAATATTGCCCAGAATTATATTGGTGTTCCTGTAAGATTTGTGAAATTTGGCTTGGCTAATTGATAATATGCTGTGGCGGGTCTTCATCATGTGCCTGGTAATACACCTGATTTGGCAACTGAGATGATAATTATGGCTAACCTTATTAGTTAGCCATAATTATCCATGGCAAGTTATGGAACTCTTAAATAAAAACAAATGGGAGACCAACCACTAAAGAGTAGTTGTGCGCAGTTCATAACTTGAGTAGGAAAATGTGAAATATTTTTGTGTAGACCTTCACCTTATTTGTTGGAGATAGTCAGAAACTGGACTTTCCCTCGTACATAACTCTCTGTTTCTATTATGCATAGCATGTTTTTGAGCACAGGAAGAAGAAACATGTCCATTCATAAGATTCCATAGAGAGACATTAATTAGTTCAAATCTGTGGTTGGTTTGAGATTTGCAGAAGGAAGAATTCCTGTAAATCCTGCACTTTTTACCTGCATTAAAATTAAATTGAAGGGGATTTGTTCCTATGTGTATGTGTTGTATATGTCTTTGAGCTAGAACTTATGCAGATTAAGTAGCAAGTGTCTATTTCTCTAAAGCAGTATATGTGGAGAACACAAGATCTGAAAATACTACGTTATTATTATTATTATTTTAGTCAAAGACTTTTTTCTGCAAATTCCACATAGATTTTTAGTTATAATAACTAAACATTAATAATGATATAATTGTTCCATCAGTTTTGATCCAGAAATTATTCCTGAGGCATGTATGTGAAAGACAAATAATATGACAGAATAGGCTGCAGCACTATCTCACAAGTATATGATGTAGTGATCAATTTCTGTATAGGCATTGGAAGCTCTTTCCCATGAAGAAATAGTAATGGGGATGTTCTGTTGCTTGGAAATGGATATTTTCTGATATTTTTGTAACTTCTCATGTTGGATATTATTGTTGTGGGGGTTTTGGGCTCTTTGGCCAAAGAGCCTGAAAAATCCACAACAACCATTAGATCCTGGCTGTGAAAGCCTTCGCGAATACACTGTATATTATTGTTAGCTGGTCTTTCTTCTTCTGCACTTCGTCCTCTCACCTTGGTGCAGAATAGTGTGGTACGAGTAGTTTTAAATCTGCTGTGCTACTCTCACATTTCCCAGCACCGCAGGGCATTGCACTGGTTACCCATCAGATCAAGAACATATTATAAGGTTATTGTTCTGACATTAAAAGCATCACATTTATCTTGCCCTAGCTATTTAGCGGAAGTGGTGGGGTGGCATATTCCTCATAGGAGGACTCGATCTGTGGATTCTGATCTCTTACTAGTCCCTTGGACCAAAGTGGCTAACTCCAAACTTAGAACATTTTCTCATCTGTCCCCAAAATTATGGAATTCCCTTCCGCAATACCGTTGCGTGAAACCATAGTTTGAAAAATTCAAACAAGACTTAAAAACGTACTTGTTCAACCTGGAACCATAGGGGTTGACCATGGAAACAGGCAATTATTGGGATAGAATTACTGTGCTTTAATTATTATACTGTTATTATAGCTATTTTGATTGTTTATTGCCTTATTGAATGATAATTGCTTACTGTATATTTTTATCATTGTAATTACATTATGGTTGAATTTTAACTGTTTTTGACTATTGGCGTGCACTCTAGTATAGAGCACAATATAAATAAATATTATATTATTATTCTTTAGAATGATGAATATTTATCTAATAAAGCATTCACACAAAAATGTATTTTAAAATGCTTTAATGTTACAGCATGATTGGGAAGGCCATTGATCCTACTATAGTGATTCCATCCAAACTTTTGTTTAAGGGATGGAATTTGTTCAAAGGAAACACATATTTGCTTTAATTATGAATGCTTCTCCCTCTGCAGATGCGCTAATCTGCAAATATAGCAAAAAGAAGGGGACCATTACTGAAATTTTAAAAGTCTGAAATGGGCCGATTTGTTTTATTTATGAAGCCCCCATTCTCCTGCTTCCCTGCTGCTGTAGCTGGGTGACATCTATCAGTCCATCAAAGAGCTTAGCAGAAAGGTAAACACTTCCAGTACACAAGAACATCTGGCTCTCATAAATTAATTGGCCATTTACACAGTGAGGGCTGTTTGCATGCAGAAGCAGGCTTTCCTGCTAATATTGTTGTAAGCTTTTGATTCTCCAGGTTCATCCGTGAATTTTTTTTGGCTTGTTCTAGACAGTTGGTTTTAATTTATTTTAGTTTGTCAGTCATGAAACAGAAGAGGAACCAGGCAACCCTGAATCATATCTTACTTGCCTCTTGCCTTTTGATCCTTTGGGATCTTGACTCTGTTTTCTCTGTGAACATAAAAGTCAGGAAAGTCATGGGTGCTGGAAGAGGTGAAGGTTAGGGGTGAAGCTGTTGAATCTTTCTTTCAGGAAAAGGTGGGGGGGTGGAGAAGGGAGGGAGGAAAAGAACAAGAGAAAGGCAAGCTCAGCATCCTCATTCCAGTTTCCCCTAGATACTTTCTCCTCCAACCTTTTTGACTGCCATCTGTTAGTCTCCAATATGACACATTGCTACCAGGTTAAAAACTCCATCCAAACCAATTAACTCGATTTTCCTTGTGACTCATTTTGTAGGCCTGACAGATGTTTTTTTTAATGCACTGTGTGGGCTAATGAAAACATACCACAGATATGTGATAGGCCCTATGCTCTCTGCTTTTTTGACAAACCACTCCAAGTTAGGGTGACAGCAGCATGTGGGAATATTGTTGCAGATTGGCAGAAAGGCTTTGTACATTCAGGCTGAGGGTAGCTACTCCATTTCTGGAATTCATGTTTAGTGATACCTTTCTGAGGTAACCAAAGGGACATCACCCTTCATCTGTTTGCCTTATGTGAGAATGTAGTTCGGTGGAAACATCGAAGTCATGTTAACCTTTGAGAATAACACGTTTTATTTGGCATATGCTTTCATGGGTTGGAGTTCCATTCAGCAGATATATCAAGGTGTTTGAGTGTATGGACTCATTTGTAGGCTGTGTACTGGCAGTACTTCTAGTTGTATAAGGCATCTTGTTGATTAACATGGCTGCCCCCTGTAAATATGTTAGCGACTAGAAGTGTCTTGATCACCTTTTTCCAATAAATATATTAAAAATACATTGCTTTTTACTGTTCATTCTAATGTCCTAGAACCCAATAGGTCCTTAAATTTTGCTTTGCTAATACAGTATTACTGCTGGTAGCTGGGTCCCTTTTTTTCCACTTTTCCTATGAAACGTTTTGTGTTTAATGTCAACAGGGCGTAGAAAAATGTGGCCCACAGATGTTGCTTGAAGGCACCTCCTGTCATCCCTCACAAAAGAATTAGATCCTGTAAACTTGGATTGAAATGTTAGGGTTTTTTTTAACTGTCTGGAGCTAATGGAAGTTATACTCCAATGGCTTTTTCAGTCCTTGATTTAAGGAAGTCCTTAACTGAGAGATGGTAAATAGATCATACCCAGATATGTCTGTGGTGCGCTTTCCTACTTATTCCTGTATAGATATATTGCCATACATTCTTTTTCACATGTAATTTTAATTGTAATCTGCCTTAGATCTATTTTGGGGTGTGATGGTGTTAGTGGAATAGAAATAAAACAAACAAATAAATAATTAATTAATTAAAGAGATCTATAGATAAATACGTTAAAGAGAGCAGTTTTCACTTTCCAATGACCAGGAGTGTCAGCCTGTTTTGAGGAACTTTGCTCAATAGACTTGTATGCTCATACATTTTTGGATACGGTCTGCTAGCCACCCTTAGAGAAGTGCTCTTTTTTGTAACTAAACAGTCTGCAGATGTGTAGCAAAGAAAACATATATTTATGTGTATGACGCCTGGTGTGTCATATTCCATTGCCCTCACTTTCCGTAATCCCCTCTGGACTTTATCCTCTCCTTCTGAGCTCCTGTCTCTCTCCCAATATCTGTCCTTTATGTACCTTGCACAACAACTAAGGACCTCTCTTGCTTATCAGGGAAAATAATTCACTTATGCACATTTATTTTCATATAAGTTCATGTGGTTTAAATTGATGATTTAAATCAAATCAACCCTGAACCTCATACAACAGTAAAGATTTGTGGGCTCAGTGAAACGTATTCTTGGTGCTGTCCCCAGCATTGCCTGAAACCAGGGTTTTCTAGCCTTCCTGAGTAGGTTTGTGAAGAGACTGCAGGGTTTTTTCCCCTCTTGATTTGGCTGAAAGAAGCAGATGATGACTCTACTGGATTGTCATGAATGTGAGTACATATGTCAAGGAATATGAAATACTATGATGGTTGCCTTGATAACAGCAAACATGCAAACAGAAAAACGAAATAACTGTGAAGAGTCCAAAACAGCAATTGGTGGTGGCAAACAAGGGCCATGGTTGTGTATTTCCTCCAGCTGTCCTGCTTCCTTGATGGAGGGATGCAAGCCAGAACCTCAGCCTGTGCGTGCCATGTTTCATATTTGTGCATGATTTTAGGGTTTGCTGTTTTGCTAAACACTGGGGGTGCATGAGTTTTATCAAACTCCAGCAAATAAGGGCTCAACTGCATAAAGCATTAAACATGTTGCTTTAGGGTTTGTTTAATAGCAAAGGGGGAAGAGAGAAATATTCTTTATACAAGAGTACAGCTTTTCCTCTAGTGGTGCATCAGATAGTGACAGTGGGAAACTATCTTCCCCCTGCCCCCAGTCAGTAATGGTAGATCAGGGAGATTTTTGTCTGGAACATGTAGGAAAGGTTAAGACCTTGATTTTATTTCCTATTAGTAGAAAATCAGCTTGTAATGGATGTGGGGAACCACAAGAATTTCTTACTTGAAATTTATTGGTGTCTGGAAATATTGCTGGAGAGGGCACAAAATAATTCTGAAATAGCTGTATCAGCTATTACACTGGAAAGCCAAATTGGAGCAATTCAGCTTTGTTACAGCTTGATTCACAGCCTATTTTATGCTTCTTTTTTTGGATTTTGTGGTCACATAGAGACTGCAGATGGTTTTGATACAAGTGTCCGCACTGACCCTTCAATCTGAAGTTTTGACCTGCACCACCGCCTCCCCTCCTTTGATCCTGCCCTCTGCCAATCTTTAGATATCCTTTTATGGTTCATTGTAAAGCTGATGGGAACCAAAATGTTCGACTGCCCTGGGAAAAAGCAACATTTTTTCCTAAGTTCTCCATAATGTGCAAACAAATGCATACACACATACACACCGTGGAAACACAGTACAGTAGTCTGCTGTAGTTTCTCAGGGTTTTTTCTATTTCATACCAATATTGTCTGGGATTTTTTTTTTGTCTATGTAGAGATGGTGTAGTACTAAACTAGTATATCAATGTAGTGATAAGGTGATCTAGCAAAGAACTTGCTAGTGTGTTTTAAAATAAATAAATGAATGAATGACTAAATGAATAAATGAATGAATAAATAAATACTTTGGGGCACCCAGGGAAAAGATTGTAGGGATGGATGTTCCTGGTTTAGTATGTCAACCAAATACCTCCCACATTCACATCCTTTTGGAGAACGATCACAAGGAGGAACAGTCTATTTGAAATGTTCCAGCTTGACAAAAAAGCAGAAGTCCTCAGCAGCAGAGGAAAAAACTGGGTCGAGAGCAAAAAAAAGCCAGACTGATTTGAGTTGGCCTTTTCTCATGTGATTAATTTTTTAAAATGTGAATTCATTCTTTTTACACCCACAGCAAATCCTGCAATATTTGACTGTACATTTGCAATCACTGTCCCTATTTTACCTTTTGGCAGCTTTTGAGAAAGCAGAGCAGTGTGGTTAGGCAAAGCTATAAAGATTAGCTCGATCAATAAGCAAACTGACTCCTAAAATATAAATTGTATGGGAAGGAGAAGCACTGAGCAAGCTATAAAAATAAGCAGGGAGAAGTTAAAGCCTAATCTTGAAGAGAAGGGAAGCTGCTTGGATCAGCTTCAGTTTACCCAGGCATGAAACACCCATTCCATGACATCTGGAAATTAAAAAGAAAACAAACTGTTGCAGCTAATAATTGGCTACTTGATTCCCTTGCTTTCAGGGATTTGGAGGAAATTAGCTTCCTTTAAGTTTTTTTTTAAAAAATTGTAATTATCTGAAAAAAATGATTGTTTGGGGGGCATTACTTACTCATTTATGCCTATGCAGTTACTTTACTTTGATGTGAAGGAAAATGTTGCTAAAGTTGGCCTACTGTCCATGTAAGACAAAGGTGACTTTCTGCCCCTGGATTTCAGACCATTTATGACTGTTCTGCCGCTCCTGCATTTCTGGGGATATTGCCATTTTTATTTACTTGAGCGTATAGGTAAAGAAATCGTTCCCCATAATTATTTAGAAAAGCAAGCCAAATTCACAAATTCTTTCTTTCTAAAATGGTAAAATGCCCCATGTTGATAACTAATCTACTTAATGTTATGTTAGAAATACTGTGGTGTAGAGTGGTGGACTAATATTCCAGAGACTTGGTTTTAAATCTCTGCTCAGCCATGGAAACTCACTGGGGGATGGTGGGTGACGCTAGTAAAACCACTCCTTAAATATCTCACCGAACTTGAAAGCCCTATTAGAATCACTATAAGTTGATAATATTTGAAATCAGAAGAACAAATCAATTTTATCTTCTCAAATCATTCCAACAAATTATTGGAATCTATATAAGATCAGTAGATGTTAAAATCTGGCTGACCTCTCATAGCTGCTGTTTCAGTGGCTTCAGTCTTCACTACCAAAGATACTATCCTAAATAAAACTATTATCTACATTTATGTGGTGTAGTATACTACTGAATTTCGGAAATCATGTTACTAAAACACTCCATTAAATATATAAACAAATCATAAATTTCTGTTTGACTCAGTAATTGTATACTGTAATACTTTTCATAGGTCAAGATCCATAGAAATGGAAACATTATGTGGGTCCAAAGGACTTTTATGCCCCATGTTTTCCATAAAGAAGCCATAGTTTTGCATGGAAACTATCTTCAAGGGTAAAGAAAAATGTATTTTTCCTTCCTAGAGATCACTGAAAGTATTTTGGATGCCCAATATCAATTGATCTTTTGTAAGAAATAGTTAGGAAGTTCTCTCCCTTCTAAAGACAGCTTCCAATATCCATCTAAAGTGGCAGATGGAACAAGTGTTATGTGCTGAATTAGTCCAGACCATATGGATCTGTGTTTCCAATGTGGAGTAGTGAATAGAGTGATGGATGAGGACTCCAGACAATCAGCCATGGGAACTGACTGAGGGAGCAGAACTGGTAAAACCACTCCTTAAATATCTCACTTACCTTGAAAGCCCTGTTAGGGTCACTGTAAGTCAGTTTTGGCAGATAACTGCAACATATGATCTAAAAGACAGAGCTTGGAAAATAAGTTTTTAAAAAGTAATTACAGTAGTTAGATGTACAACCGACTGTCTGCTAAGTACCTACTATTATAACTGGGATTTTAGAAGCAATTTTTACTCCCTCATTTTCAAGAGCAACTAAAATAGATTTTTAAAATTACCTTTTAAAAAATACAATTGCCATAAACTACTTTGTCACAAATCACACTTCCTCTCTACCTGCCACAATGTTGCAGAGCATGTGAACAATGTACAGTGGGGTCTCTACTTAAGAACTTAATCCATATTGGAAGGTGGTTCTCAAGTTGAAAAGTTCTTATGTTGAATCTGCATTTCCCATAGGAATGCATTGAAAACCATTTAATCCGTATCTGCTCTTTTCCGTCCATAGAAACTACAGTGGAACCTCTACTTAAGAACTTAATCCGTTTTGGAATGGCGTTCTTAAGTTGAAACATTCTTAAGTTGAAGCAAAATTTCCCATAGGAATGGACTGAAAACCAATTAATCCGTTCTGGCTGTTTTTTTGTTATGTAGAGGTGCGTTCGTACATTGAAGCATTAGTTCCCATAGGAACTAATGCAAAGCTGGTTAATACGTACTCTACCACTAGGGAGAGAATTTTTTTTAACCTAAGATGACCTAAGGTTAAAAAAAGAGCAGGAAAGGTTTTTTTCCTGTTCTTATCTTGGATTTCTGTTCTCAAGTAGAAGCAAAATTTAGCAAATGGAGCTGTTCTTAAGTTGGATTGTTCTTAAGTGGGGACGTTCTTAAGTAGAGACCCCACTGTAATAAGTTTCCCTTCACTGTTTAATAAAGCTACAGCCTTCCTTAAGTACAAAAGTAACTCAGAAAGAGAATAATTTTAGAAGTGCTAGCCATGTTAATCTGTGCTAGCATATCAGGCATAAATAAAACAAAAATAAAAAACAAAGAAGATAGAAAACATTTTGGCACCTTAAAGTCTAACTCCTATATTTTAATATGAGTTTTCATAAACAAATGAAATCCACATACTGTACTCAGAATTTATTCCTCCATTTATTATGTTACAATTGTGATGCACTATAGTTAAATCTTCACTCTTTTCCCAAATCTACTAAAAACATGTTGTTCTCATTATGTCCATCCAGAAGTAAGTACCCTTGATTTCAGTGATGTGACCTTCCAAATGAGCATGCCTGAAATTTAAACGTTCTCTTGATCACATGAGATTCCAGGTCACCTTTCCAACTCACAGTGTGTTAGTAAAGACAGAGACATGGAACTTAAAAAGCTACAGATGAAGTATTTGGGCAAATAAGCTGTTTTACTGGGATGGAGCAAAGAGGCAGAGGAGAATCATTCATTTTTTTAACATTTGTGGTCCATGCTTTATTCTTTCCCCTCTTCATAAAACGTACAAATATGTACAAAGTGGTTTATAATGTATTAAAATTTACAGAACAAATCTGTAATATAGCAGTAGTTTAAACATACAGTAGTTTAAACATATAGTATGGTGGAAACAAGAGCTCTGCTGTTGTGAACTGTTTCATACAGTTTTCTGAAACTTGGGATGGGTTAGAGAAACACACGTTCTTTCCCCTCCCCAACCAACTGCTTTGAGGGCATGTGCCGTGGATCATTCTGTAGTATTCTTGATCCTGCCTACCTTTGGTCACATTTCTTTATCCTGACTCTCCCAGGTGCAGAGAAGCAGCAGAATTCTTAGCCCCTCCACTCCCAGGAAACTGTGCTCTGTGTCTCTGTACAGAGTTAGAGATCTGGCCATTGCTCCTGGTTGGTAGAAGGAAATATTGCCAGAAAAGTGCCCTAAGCTCAAACTTTATGTAATTTATTTAATGAATTTCTAGTCCACCCTTCAACCGTGACTTTTTTCCAGAGTGGTTTATAAATACATTAAGAAGCAAAGCAATGCAAACAACAAAAATCATTAAATGCAAGCGAAAGCAGATATCAATATCAATACCAGATACAAACCAAGACTAGCAATTCTTGTTTAATTGTTTTGGGAAGATAAAAAGTATTTCAGCTCAGCCTAAAAATATGAAGTGTCTGTAAATCAACCTTTCTGGGGAGAGAATGCTCTGTTGCATCTAGGAAGACCCCTTCTCCAGTTGTCATCTCTTTCAAAGGGTGAAGACACCCTGAGAAAAGCCACTAAAGATGGCTTCAGCTATGCAAAATAATTTTGGAATAGCTGGTCTTCAGATGGGCTAATCACAAACCATGTAATGCTGTGGTTTGTCTGCGCTGCATGTCATTAGAGATCAGTCACGCTGATATTATTTATCCATCCCACTTTTCTGTTGTTGGTTTTTCGTGGGTCAACTAATGAATGAAAGAATTGATTCCTCACAGTATATAAGGACTGCCTTTGGTGAGCAGTGATGTGCTGTAGTACTGAGTTTGCATACATCAGTATAGATCAATTTTCATTAAAATGCACAAACAATGTTGAAAGAAAAGCCTAGATACTTTTCAATAGTCTTGGATTAAGCTCTCAGCAAAAGTGCTTAAAATGGTAACAGTCTTGTTTAAGGTGTTTGTTTAACAAAAATCTTTTTTGGAAGCTAGGTGCGAGTGGTGCTGAAAGACAACAAATGTTATTCTCTTTATTTGCCAAAGAGAACATAAGCACTTGGTTACAATATGTTGAAGTATATGAACATAAGGGCCATACATTTCATCTGTTTCTGAAGTACCTCGCTGAACCATCTTTACAAAATAAATAAATAAAATGTTGGCAGTTCTTTACATTTCCTGGAGGTGGGTGGTCTCTAGAAATTTCTGGAAAGGGGTAAGAAGAAGAGCAATTGTTTTCTTCTTCTAGGAACTCAGATACATTGCAGTTAATTTTCAGGATGCAATGCCTTGTTTGTGTCATCCAGACAAAGATACTATAGCATTCTTCTCATCATAAAAGAAGGGTGAGGACTTTCCTGGGGATTTTAGTGGATGTCTCAATATGATGAGAAAAATGTTTTGCACAAAAATGCCAAATTGTGTGCAAAATCATCTGGGTCCCCCCCAGGTTGTGGAATTCAAGAATCATATGAATTGTTATAGTGAGTGCTACTTAATTTAAGAATCTGAAGCAATAAATGAGTTGTTGCAGTTTTTCTTAGCAAACATTCAGTCCTTCTGTGCTAACTGTAAGTGTGTCTGTTTAATTTCCTAAAAGAAGACTTTGAGGGAAAGAAAGAAACAGATTCTCTAACCAACTTGTCATTTCTTTCCTATGAACCTATTTTTCCTAAGGGCTTTGTGTCAACAGACTAACGTGTCATGAGCTCATATGACATCATCAAGGATTGTCTCCTAAAGTTGGTCCTGTCTTGACTCTTCTCCTTATTGTGACTGTTCTTGTGAGAAAAACTGGTGGACATTCTAACGGCAATATCTTTGCCCTGGTAGTTGCAGCCTGTTTCAGATGCTCTTGTTTTGTGTTTTCATCTATGATTTTTATTGTTTCTTTAATTGCCCATTGGTTTCACTTCCCCACCCTACATCTCCCTCCTGATAAGTATTTATACTAATGCATATGGTGCAATAGAAATCAACAATTTGAATAATGTTCCCATCGTCTTTAATGAGTAACAGAAAACAAGAAGGAAATAACACAATTGCCGAAATGTAATATCTGACATCAGTTCCAAGCCTCATGATATGTGGTACTGTGCATATACTATGAGCCTTGATGAGAATTGTGGGCTATTCTACCATTGCAAAAATGTACATTTTTAAAAATGGGAAACAGATGCTCAGTGCTGGACTGAAATGACTAAAGATGGAAGCCCTGTGGCATTCAACCTATTCATATGGAAGATATAAGCAGCCAGGAGTTAACAGGCAAGCCTTGCCTACTCTGTTCCTGACCACCCTATGCCAAGGATGGAGGTCTCAAGGAGGTTTCTATTTACATTTGCTGAAAGTGAATAGAAATCTCTGTGGCCTGAAGGGCTGCTTTATTAGTGTTCCTATTTACAAGAGGCACTAAATTATGTTGAGATGCTGAGAGAGAAGGGTTAAGGAACGAGCGGGCAGAGAGACTGACATGGAGGTGGGGCTTATGTGACTGCCCCCATCCTTTCCCCACTTTTGGACTCCATATGACCTGGCCAAACACCCTGCAGAGAGCTCAATATCAGCCTAACTTGTTAGAAATGGACTGGTTCTCCTACATCTGCCTCTTGTTAGGAGAGACTATTGGAGGACCATTTCACATAGTGCTGTGCCAGATATTTCAGTTCTTTATTTTCAGATGTTCCCTTGGGCCTGGAGGGGGGCAAAATTAAAACTTATGCAAAAGGGGCTGTGGAAAAGGAAAAATTCTGGAGATGTTTCTCACTAACCTAGCAAAGCAAAAAAAAAAAAAGCCAAAAAGTCTTCTACGCATTGTTCACTTTTAACATGCACATCAAAGATGTACAGCAGCGATGGGCTTTTTGCAGGCAGGCTTTTCACCCTGACATTCACTCTGGGAATGCCCACACCCCATGCAGCACAGCATGGCCTTCTGGGCTGTCCTGGAACTGTTGCTGGGCTAAAAGCTGGGAGTTGTTTTGCTGCAAGCTGGTACAGACCTTTACTGAAGCATCAAACCTCATGTCAGGTTGAAAAGTCACATGCAAGAAGGAAGAGGTGTATGCATGCTTTAACTCTTTGCTTGAATATGCTCAAGCCTGTGTACCTGCTAACAATGGAGTGGGTGGTGAACGGTATAGCTGTATAACAATTTTGGTGCCCGGATCTTCTCTGCCCTAAATGTTACACTTGGTTTGTGTGACATTGACATATGGGGATGGAAGAATGGGAATGGGCACCTGGGTCTGAGCACCTGCTAGCCAGATCAGTTGGGCAGTGACCATCTTTTCTTTTTTCTTTGAAACTGGAGAGAAAGAGCTGAAGGACATATACACGTCCAGGGTGAAAGGGTATGAACCCCTCCAGCAACAAGTATCAGTGGACAAGTCTGGAAAGTAGATAAATCAATGGGTGCGGATATGGGGTATTTTAAAGGAAAGCAGACCCGATATCAGCGGACAGGTCTGCATTCTTCCAGCAGAAAATTGTGACACCCTCTAAATTTCAGCACCCTTGGGTAAAGCCCATGTCACCCTTTTATAGTGAAAACACTTATAAAGGTCCTCAGAGTTAGGCTCTAGAATGAAAGCTGATTGGCCTTAGTTAATTTCAGTCAGGAACGGGGAGAATTTAGTTTCATTTTGATTAGAATTTACCAGAATTCATGAAATTTGATTATGGAAGAAGAGGAACCTGTCAGATTTGTCTCTCCATAGTGATGATGCTTTGAAAGCACATGTACAAATCACTGTTACTCAAGATTTGACCTTATTCGGCTGAACATAAGAACTGCTTCGATTGAAGAAGATTAAGTGAACTTCTTGAAACAGGGGAAGTGTGGTCTGTTGAAGACATTTCGTACATATAGTTAACGCCTAACTAAAACTATCAGCTGATGAACAGCCCTCAGTATCCCCAGAGCAGCCTTCTATGTCCATTTGGGACCACTAAGAGTGGTAGCTGAATCGTTGAAGTTTCCCTTCATTTCCCCCAATTATAAAAGAAATATTTTCTGAAAACACTTTTTATGATGTCCAGGATAATAGGAAGAATGGGTCTAAAGGGCATCCAGATTTGAGCAAGAGCAAAGAAAGGAGGAAAAAATGTTCAGAGGAAAAAAAATGTTAAATATGTTTTAATTAGGTGGCAAGCAGCATGGGGATTTTGTATGGAGCAAAGACAAATTTGTCTTATAGAGAAAGTGTATAAAATAATATGTGTGGGTGTTGGGTATTTTAAGGGATGGAAGATCCAATAAATATACCGACCTCTGAAGAAGAAATTGTGTCTTAGCAAACTTTTCTCTGTCTAGCTTTTGATGTGAGTGGATGTTCATTGCTTTGGATTGATCACTGGGTTGTTTTTGTTAAATGCATCTATGACTTTGCCCAGTTCTGTAGCTTTGTTTCTTTCCTATACCATGTTATGTGGTATTAAATAATAAACAGGTGCTGTTTCACAATATGATGCTTCATGTGTATTCTCTTTACATAGTTTCTGTATTAAGGCCATTGCTCTTCCTTGTGTTTTTTCTTCCTGTGAGAAGAGCATGGTAAGCCACATCAGAGGAGTACTGGAAGGGATGGTATTAGGAAAGCTGTCATAATTGCTTAATATTAATCACTGCACTCCATAGTAACATTTAAAAGCTTGAAAAAGAGGCAGATGACTTTCTCTGTTGCACGTGTGCCCTAGTTCTTTGCTTGGCTGCTTGAAAGGTCTCACTGAGGCCAACCAAGGACATAAGCTCCTTGCTTGTACATTTTTTATGTGTTCACAGAATTCACCATTCTAATGCTGACAATTTATTTGTGTTTGTTTAATAATGGGCTATTTTAATCACTGTCATTATAGTCTCTATCAGTAATTGCTATTGCATTGTGGTGAAATACAAATTGTTTTGGGATGTGGTGGCGTTGCGGGCTAAACCGCAGAAGCCTGTGCTGCAGGGTCAGAAGACCAAGCAGTCGTAAGATCGAATCCACGCGACGGAGTGAGCGCCCGTCACTTGTCCCAGCTCCCACCAATCTAACGGGTCGAAAGCATGCAAATGCGAGTAGATAAATAGGGACCACCTTGGTGGGAAGGTAACAGCGTTCCGTGTCTAAGTTGCACTAGCCATGTGACCATGGAAGATTGTCTTCGGACAAAACGCTGGCTCTATGGCTTGGAAACGGGGATGAGCACCGCCCCCTAGAGTCGAACACGACTGGACAAAAATTGTCAAGGGGAACCTTTACCTTTACCTTACAAATTGTTATTTTTTTCAAAAGTAAACTGTTGTCTAAAATATCTGTTTATATTCTTATTCTCACAAGTATTTCTGTGTTTAGAAATAAACCTGCATTGGTAACCAATGCATAATATTCTGAAACTCTTACAGAAAGTTATATCTGTAATCCGGTAGCTTCTTATTTTTGAAACTGAACTGTTTGAGTTCTGCACATATGTATTACTTTTGGAACATTACTTATAGTTCCAACTGTTTTTAAACTATTGAGTTTTTTTAAAAAAGGAAGCCTCATGCTTGTGGAAAAACAAATGTATGTTAACAATTTGTGCATACCACTTGAAACTATGATATTCTTTGTACACAAGCAACAGCCTCTCGTTTGTGGATTATTGCTGAATGGCTGGCTGCCAGTTTCCAGTGGCGATATCATTTTGGGAGAAGTGCTACTTTCTATTCATTTTAGAGACTTCATTAAATTGTCAATAGATGGAAGGTTTAGACGTATCCTGTGACAGAGCGAAGTCGTGATTGTAATTTTAACAACGATGGTTGGTGGGAATCCTGTCCTAAGTGAAATGCTGCTGTGCTTCACATCCTTTGTCTCTGCATGTTCTGTAAATAATGTGAACCATCTGGTTTCTCCGCTGGTTTTAACCATGCCTTTAAAAGGCTACCTCATCCCACATGGAAAAGAAGAAGAGAATAGACTGGAGCAGGGAAAGACTCACTGGGCTTCTGCTCTGGAATTTTCTTCATTTCATGGGGATGTACAGTTATAATACTTGCACTGCGGTCATTTTTAAAGGAGTATGTACATTTGGGCAAATAATATTTTAAAGACTGAAAAGTTAAACTACAACATGGTGTTTAAGTGGAACAACACCCTTCACCCCAGTTGGTTAGCCTATATCAAGTACCGTATTTTTCGCTCCATAAGACGCACCTTTCCATAAGACGCACCAAATTTTTAGGAGAAGAAAACAGGAAAAAATTATCTGCTTTCTTATCCTAAAATTTGGTGAGCCTTATGGAGAGGTCCATCTTATGGAACACACCCTAGGGTCCTAGGGTGTGTTCCAGGACCCTTTGGAGCCTCCCCCTGCCTCCCTCGGGGGCGAGAGGGGGTGAAATCGCCACCTTCTGGGGCTCTTCTGAAGTTTCCCAAGCCTCAGAAGAGCCCCCAAAGGTGGTGATTTCATCCCCTCTGGCCCCCAGGGGAGGCAGGGTCAGTCTCCAAAGAGTCCTAGAACACACCCTAGGACCCTTTGGAGACTCACCCTGCCTCCCCCGGGCGACAGAGGGGGCAAAATAGGCAACTTCCAGGATCTTTTCTGAGCCTTTCCAGGCTCAGAAAAGGTCCTGGAAGCTCCCGATTTTGCCCCCGCTGTCCCCGTGGGGGTGGGTGGGTGGGAGCCTGGCAAGGGTCCAAGGGAGCCTCCCACCCCCCCATGGGACCAGGGGGGGTAAAATCGCCAGCTCCCGATTTTACCCCCCCTGGCCATGTGGGGGTGGGTGGGGGGAGGGTGGCATGGGTCCAAGGGAGGGTCCCTTGGACCCTTGCCACCCTCCACCCCCCCCCATGGGACCCGGGGGGGGGTAAAATTGCCAGGTTCTGGGAGTGTTTGGAGGCTCCCCAAGCCTCCAAACACTCCCAGAAGCTGGCGATTTTAACCTCCCTGGCCCCATGGGGGTGGGTGGGTGGGAGCCTGGCAAGGGTCCTGGGAGGCTCTCTTGGACCCTTGCCACCCTCCACCCCCCCATGGGACCGGGGGGGGGTAAAATCGCCAGCTTCTGGGAGTGTTTGGTGGCTCCCCAAGCCTCCAAACACTCCCAGAAGCTGGCGATTTTACCCCCCCTAGCCACGTGGGGGTGGGTGGGGGGAGGGTGGCATGGGTCCAAGGGAGGGTCCCTTGGACCCTTGCCACCCTCCACCCACCCCCCACGGAGCGGGGGGGTGTTTAAAATCGCCAGCTTCTGAGTGTGTTTGGAGGCTTATCAAGCTTCCAAACACTCCCAGAACCTGGCGATTTCGCCAGGGCTGGCCCCGTGGGGGGTGGGGGGAGGGTGGCAAGGGTCCTGGGAGGCTCCCTTGGACCCTTGCCACCCTCCACCCCCCCCATGGGACCAGGGGGGGTAAAATCGCCAGGTTCTGGGAGTGTTTGGAGGCTTGGGAAGCCTCAAAACACTCCCAGAACCTGGCGATTTTGCCAGTGCTGGCCGGTGCGTGGGTGGGAGGAGCATCGCAAGGATCTGAGTGAGCTCCCAGGACCCTTGCGACGTTCCCCCCACCTGGAAGCTGGCGATTTCGCCGGTGCTGGCCCCGTGGGGGCGTGGGGGAGCCTCGCAAGGGTCCTGGAAGGCTCACCCGGACCCTTGCGACGCTCCCCCCCACGGGGCCAGCAGCGACGAAATTGCTGCATTCACACCATTAGACGCACTGACTTCCCCACCCACATTTTGGAGGGGGGAAAGTGCGTCTTATGGTGCAAAAAATACGGTAGTTCATTGAGGGTCTGACAATTGCTTTGAAGGATTTGTTCTATTAAAAAAATCCACTGCTTGAGTTCAAATGACCCATTAAAGCTAAAGATAAATGTGGTGTTTAATTTTAAACTATTACCATCCTATGACATTAACCTTGTTCTGTTTTGAGATGGTTGATTGATTATGATTGTTGTAATTACGTCTATGCCCCTGTCTGTTCAAGGGCTGCCAGGGAAGAGTTCCAGGGAAAGCACTTGGCACTCCGTCTAAGGAAATAAGTAATAACATGAAGTATATCGCTGTGAAATTTGGTTTGCAAACTTGACAATTCTGTAACCCTTGGAAGTTAATATCCTTCCTGATAAATTAAAAAATAGGAATGCTACCTAGCTACATGGTAGCAGATTGAACAATAAAGTGTTGCACTTGCAGAATCAAGTATATCCACCTTAGATTTCCAAGAAGTCCAGCTTTAGTTCAACAAAAATGTTCATTAAACATACACACACAGCAGTTGTCTGTTTGGGACCACAATACACAGGGATACAAGGCTGCATTTGACTGTGCACCAAAAATATCACTGTCTGATCCAGAACCCATCACCACATCTTAAAGCAGTGCATTCCATCAGTTAATTCTGTATTATGTAGCATTCTTCCCTTGGCCTGTTCTCAAGTCTGATTTCATTGGATGGTCAAAAGTTTTTCTGTTAGGACTCTGGGGGGAAAGGAGGAGAGAATGCTATCTCTTTATTTACTCCACGTCCTGCTTAATTTTGTAAACCTTTAAATCTGTTTGGTCTCCCCCCCCCCCCCAAACAAGATGTTGCAAATGCTTAATTTTTTTCCTCACAAGAAATATACTTTAACGTTTACAACCTTTTGATGTCTCTTTTAATAGTCTTTCCCCCAACTTTCTCTGCAACATTCCTTTTGAGATATGGATGACCAAAACATGATATTTAACGTATGCCTGTTCCATGCACTGGCATAAAGTGATAATATTTGTATTTTCGGTTATCTCTAGCATGGAATTTGCCTCTACTTTGAAAAACAACAACCAAACAAACTACAATCATATACCCTGGTTAGTCTCTATCAGTTCTGACCCCATGACTGTATGAACAAAATTCAGATTTTTGCTCCAGTGCATTACCTCATATTTACCTTGACTCTTGCTTGACATTTCCTTCACTTAGTGAGGAGAAATCCTTTGGAGCTCTTTGCAGGAATGCTTTTTTGGGTTCTCAACATCTTAAATAATAGGGTGTCATTTGCAAACTTTAGTATATCTTTGCTTATTTTGGGTGATACCAGGCCTCGTGGTGCATTACTGAAGTCAAGCCTCTGCTCACAACCTGAGTTCAATCCCAATTGGTTCAGGTAGCCAGATCAAGATTGACTCAGACTTCCATCCTACTGAAGTTGGTAAATTGAGTACCCAGCTCACTGGGAGGGCAAGTTGTTTGCATAATTATGTTGTAAAGTGCCCCAAGAGTGCTTCAAGCACTATGGAGCAACATATGAGTTGAATCAATAACAACATAAATTGGGCCAATCCCAAGTCAAATACTAAAGCAAATCTCCATTGCTTTCATCTCTCCATTACAAAATCTGTTGTCTAGGGAATCTGTTCTGAGTAAGAAACAGCATGTTCTCTGGACTAGCATTCCATACATAGTACTATATACAGTATATGGTGCATCTGAAGAAGTGGGCGTAATCAACAAAGGTTTGTGCCAAACAGAACATATGCATTTTAAAACAGTTACAAGACTCTTCCTTGCCTATATTTCAGTATTGTATTATATCTCAGCATGAATGTGCCGGTTACTTGTACAGAGTGGATGGAACAAATGCTGGTTTATGCTCCCATCTTCCACTACATTGAATCGTTGTATGTTCCAGTTGCAGTTGGAGGGAGGGAGGGAGGCAATAACAATGACAACTTTTAAGATGTTGCTCTTGCATTTTAGTTGTCAAGATTTCAACTTTCTCCCTCTCTCCCTCCCTTTCCCTCTCCCTCTCCCTCTCCCTTTCCCTCCCTCCCTCCCTCCCTCCCTCTCTCTCTCTGTGTGTGTGTGTGTGTGTGTGTTAACATAAAATTCTTCATTGAGGAAATAAAATTAGTTTGTTCCTTTGTAACTGTCACTTGTTTCCATGAGGTTTGAAGACAAGGCAGACTAATGAAACAAACATGTCTGTTTTTGTTTAACAAACTGGTTCCACTTCCAGTATATCTCCTCATGCCAAAGCAACTTTGTGCCCCAGACTTACAAGCTGTTGTCCTTACAGTTCTGGGAAGTCTGTCTTTATACTAACAAGCATATAACAAAAAGGATACTGCAACTTCTCTTTGTTAGAAATCTTTTCTTCTTAACTTACGCTTTTCTTGGCCCACCAATCCTTATACAGACTGTTGGAGCCTTGGCTTTAGTAAGCACAGAGAGCTTGTTGAGTTGAATTACTGTACTGTAGGCAAAAGCTGGTTGCGTTTGCATTGCAAAAATACTAAAGTTTGTTCTGTGAAGTACATAAAGCTGTGAATGAGTAAGTCAGTGAAATTAGAGTGTGTGTAGACTTGGATCCGCTATCTTAGAAGTGTTGGTTGTTAGTGTTTGCCACTTGGCACACTATCACCATTTCAGAAGGACAGTGCTTGGGAATTTCTATGAGACTTCTAAACCCCTTTTGCCCGACTAACAGTGGCCATGAGTGATCTGTAGAGCCACAGTCTCCCCATTCTTAAAATAGAATACTTTGACCTCTTATTCAGAATGCCAAGTTTTCTGTATTTTCAGGTTTCTGCAAAACTTGTGGCCAAAGGGGAAACAGACAGGAGTGCCTGCTAATTTCTCCATAAACACCACAAGTACTAAATAGAATGCTGATGTAACATTGTTGCATCACAAATTGTGCTGGTCTTTTTTTTATAGAAAGTGGTGTTCCTGTGAATTAACACTTTATGCTTTCATAGTTTTGATGGAAAGTCTGCCCATTATAGGCATTACTGTATGTGGAAATGGTGGAAGGGGACTCTCTATGACTATCATTCCCAGCTGCAGCTATTAGTAGTGATGCTGTCCCTGCAGTACATTGTAGCTGATGTTCACATCATGCTTTCCTGGGAAGAGTGTGGTACAAACAAGAATTGTTTCTCTTTTACATTGAATTAAAACAGGAATGAAAGGCTGTGTTGGACTGTAGCTGGAGCATCATGTGTACAGTATGTAGTTCATTCCTTGGCTGAAAATAAAATTCAGACTCCAAACAGAGAGTGCCAGAAGTCTAACAATTAATTAGAATCATGAACTGAGAAAAAATTTCAAAGCCTTAATTCTTGCTAAATCTTGAATACTAACAAATATAGCTGTATACATCTATATGTCTGTAGTGAATTTAATTCTTACTGTCTCCTATAATTCTAGCCTAATGGAATTTGTTGGCATTTTCTGCTGTGTTTGAGGCCAAATGCAAGCAGTGCTGTCTTTGTGACACTACTGTCCCTTCTCTAAAGTTATAGCAGAGCTGTACTGTAAATCTCATCAAGCCTTATATAACACTGATTGGCTAAAGATGGGCTTATAGGCCAGTTAGCGGTCAGTTCATTAAATTCACATGCTGCTTTCATTAAACTATAACAGCAGGGTAGGTGTTTTTTTAAAAAAAAATTAAAGCTTCAGGGTTGTGGTGTAAGGGTGGAATAAACTAGACCCACATTAGTCACTGTTCCATCAGTGTTTGTGTCCAACATGTTTGCAGTAAAGGATTGTTTTCTGATTTGTGGGGTGCGGTGTTAGGCTGTGATAAGCAGGAACAAGAGGAGTACTGTGACAGATCTGTGCTACATCATTTCAATTCCTAAATATTTTTTCACTTTCCCCTTATTTGTAGAATTGCTTGCTAATTCTACAATCTTCTTCTCCCCACTATTCCAAGAATATTTCTGCCAGCCTCTTTAGCCCATGCTTAGAATGCAGAAGATGGCCTTCAGGAACATACTTTCAGTTGACTGAAAATACTACATTGCATCAAAAAAGAAGAGACATATTTTGAGAACTGTAGTGTAAAAGACACTTTAGGTTTGATCAATCAAATCCAGTACCTGGCAGACTTGTGTTGGCAATGTTGGTGACATGTCATTTGACTTTAATGACTTGCCACACAATACCATGTTAGAAGGAGGGGGGTTCATTATGTAATTCCATATCTTCCCTTCAAGATAATTAGATAGCCACCAAAATCCTGTTGCTTAGTGGCTGGAATCCAGTAGTAGTTGTAACTGGAGTACACTGATTGAATAAGTGGGGATTGGATGAGTCAACTCCTTTGTAAGTGCCAATAATTCAAAAGGCCTGTTCTAGTTGCAATTTACTACTGGATTTCAGTCACTATAAGCCAAATTGTAACTTTAGGTTCATTCCGCCTTGGTAAATAAATAGTCCCTGCTGTGATTATCGGGAGGGGGGGGGGAGGCACTCATGCTGGCATGGTGCATATGCACAGACACCTCAAGAACTGCAGTCAGGACACTTTGTTTACCAGGGAGAAATGGACCAAAAGTTGCAATTTGGCTTACACTATCTATTTTTCAGGAAAGTGCCCTCTATGTTTTATGCCAATACATTTAACACATTGTGCATAAATTTGTCATAAATGATAGAGGTGTTCATCAATCCTACACGTTACAATCTGAAGAAAAATACCTTTCTAGGGAGATGATACCTAAGTATAATAAAAGTAATAAATGCTACAATACAGTTTTGTGGCTGTTGATGATTGACCTTTTCTGGAGTACGAGTATACCATTAGAAGCATTCCCCTGCATTTATATTTTAAAATAGATACATTATCTTCAATAATATTTAACCTGACATTAAGGAGATGGAATACTAGACTGAAAAAAGGTGCACTCAAATTAGGGATGTGCATTAGCACCAAAATTTGGATTCAGAATTTGGAGTGAAAATTCAGAATTAATGCCCTTTGGATTTGGAATTCAAAATTTTAAAAATTTGGAACTTACAGATATTCAAAACTCCATTACAGTCAATATGAATACTATATAGTCATTATTTTCCCATTTGAAAAACAAGCAATACATTTTAAAAGTATTTCTCTTTGTCCTCTTCACACGGGTGCTACTGGAAGTAACAGTTGGAAGAATAAAAGAGGCAGAAGGAAGGAGCATCAGACTGAAGCATAAATGTGGATTCAGATATATTGAGAACTATTAGAATACAGTATTATTCAGTGGATTCCAAATATTTCTGAATCTGAATGCATATCCCTACTTTAGATTGCAATAATGGAATAAATATATGGAAATGCCCATACTCTCACACAAAAATTGGCATGCTTTTACTGACTAATTTAGAAGGTAAGCAGAAAATACATCTTAATTTCTCTTAAGTTTTCTTCGCTATTTTGCTGTGGTTTGGAATGCTCTCTGCTTTAAGGTATGAGAGAACAATCCATGAGATTGCTAATTAAGGATAACCCATTTAATGCAGTTTATAACTGAAATACAAAATGAAACAAAAAACAGATTGCTGTCCCCCCCCCCCGAGACCTGGAACATAAATGCCAGAAGATTTGGTAAGGAAGAATGAAAGAGGCAGGAGCAATGGGCAACGGGCATAGGAGCAGTGGGCATAAGAGGAAATGATGATATTGTATGTAGCGGATAAGGAAAAGGAAAAAAAAGGGGAAGAAATGAATGTGAAACAGGCCTCCTTCCACCCTTTCCTGTTTGGCGTCAAATAAAACAGTGTTTTCTGTGGTACTTGATGAGTATGTATTGTTTTCGGTGCCACCCAGGGTGGGTCTGGTTTTTATTGCATGCATGCAAGCCCGCCACCAGCAAACACATACAAAATCCAAACTGTTTGCAGAGGTCTTGGAATGCACCTATTCTATCACTTTGACAACAACCTTAGTTGTTGAGGAAGTGTCCCAGGTACACTGTGTGTCAAAGTAAGCAAGGAGAAATATGTTTCTTTTGTCAAAAAGTAATAAAAGTTGGAGATGATATTTCCTCTTCTTCAGATCCTTTCTGCAAGTTACTGGGATATGTGAATTCTTTCCTTGTTTCCACTGCACAATCAAGCTATTGCGTGATTTCCCATGTCCAGTTTTCTGCATTCCAAAATCACTGTATTACTCTAGTCCTTGCTTATTTATTTTTCCCCTTGTACATCAGATATAAATGTAAATACAAATGTCTACATTACAAATGTCATTTATTCTCAGGGGAATAATAACCAAGTTGTATTTTTGAGCTTCAGGGGACACAGGCCAGTAAACAATTTCGTAAGAGCTGTTCTTGTGAAGGCAAGAAGAGAAGGGGATGACAGAGAACGAGATGGCTGGACAGTGTCATCAGACCTACCAACATGAATTTGAACAAACTCTGGGAGGCAGTGGAAGACAGGAGGGCCTGCCATGCTCTGGTCCATGGGGTCATGAAGAGTCGGACACGACTTAATGACTAAACAACAACAAGAGTTGTTCTTGGGAAAGAAACCAGGCACTCTTACAAAAGTTTAATTCAGAGCCAGCACTTGGGTCTGGTTCCTCTTTTCCATGTAAGCATTATATGACCTCTTGACCTGCCTGGAAGTTTTGGTACCAATGTCAGAATTTACAATTAGGAGACCGTAGCGTATCAAATATGTTTTCCTTCTTGCTTGAGAAACCTTTTTAAAAAGCCTTCGAGAATATTTTTTTAAAAGCTTTCTGCGGTCCAAGGTATATACATTTTTATTAATGTAAACCTCCTGAAGATACCAATGTTGCTCATTGAGGTACACATTCATGGCACTAGAAATTGTTATTTTTTTTTTTAAAAAAAAGAGATACCTACTTTCAGAAGGCAGTATTTGAATATCATATCTCAGTAGGATAAAATATTTATCAATGTATTGATAAAATACTTATCAGTGTAATTTATTGGTCAGTGTCTTAAAGATGAGAATTGAGTAGTTCGATAAAGTGCAAAAGGCTTTTTAAAAAGTCAGCATTCTTTCTGGTCTGCATTTTTGAGACAGTGTTACAGCTACAATGACCATTTGTCCAGATTTGGGTCAGATGTTCCTTCTGCTTGGACTTTGTCCAACTATTGGGCTGGGGCTAGGGCTGTCCAGACTCCATAAGGCTAAATGTGGCAGTGCGGTGGCAATGCAGTGAGTGGTTGAATTCCCCTTTGATTAAGAAGGCTTTTTCTCCACTGAGTCTTTACTTGACACTCAGGGATTCCTCCTTCCACTCCGTCAGTCCCACTTGTGGCCCTATGTCTCCACCAGTCAGCCCAAAGAAGCTCTCTTGGCCCTGTCTCCTCCTCCTCCTCCTCCTCCTCGCATATGCCACCACTGTCTCTCACCTCACCATTGCCTGCTGGTTGCTATCTTCAGACTCTTATCATTGCTATTTATGGAGAGGATTTCTATGACATGTGTCATATTTTTTCTGCAACCTATGTTTGATTGTATGGGTGGGTTTGTACATGTTTATCTGGTGAGAAAGGGCAGATTACTCATAAACATGTCTGAATTTGCTTATGGGTTCAAATGTAGGTTGCAGAGAAAATGTGAAATGTCATAGAAATCCTCCCCCATCAGTAAGCCTTTTTTTTTCAGAAGCTGCAATCACTGAAAACTGCTGTGCGTTTTTAAGCAGAAGATTATCTCCATTTAAACACAAGTGGTATTGAGCATCTGGTGTTTCAGAAAGAGGGTGACCGGCTCAGCAAAAATTGCTGGGAAAGAAAAGGTGTTGCTTTAAACAGGCTTGCTAGCCACCAGACAAAGTGTGGGGGCAAAGAATGCAAAGTACCAGCAATGCAACCATGAAAACAAGGTAAAGGGAACTAAGAAAAACAAAAAGGACCTGCCACTGCTAAGCCTAGGGAGGTGGCAACAGTGAGGGCAAAGTGAGGCAGGGAAGAGAGCCATTTTTATAGAAGCACAAGCCGTCCAAAGCAGTTAGCTTGTTTCACTGAACAGAGAATTTGCTTGGCAGAATCACACTGGCACTTTGAGTAGTGAGCATTCTTGAAAAGAGGGCAGCTGGCTAAATAAAGACTCTGAGTGGAGAGTAAAGAGCAGAGGCATCAGTGACATGATGGTAGTCATAGTTAACAGAGGGAAAGGGGGATGCAAAAAACCCAGCTGACTGAAACTTTCATAGTGACACAGTTTTGGATTCAGAACAACCTTTATTAGATTACTCCAGTGTTACAAATAAGGTGAGTTGAACAACAGCATGTGAATGAACAATAACAGCATCCTCTTATGTATGCTTAATATCGTTATGTGTGTCAATTCTGATTTATGGTAGAGAAGACTCAGAAGTGGTTTACCCTCCCGTTCATCTGTGGGTGGCCTGGAAGTGTGCAACTTGCCCAAGGCCACTCAGGCAGAGTGGGGAATCGAACTCCCAACCTCAGGTTCCGCAGCCAAATACCTGAGCTATCTAGCCACCTCTGTGTGCTTACTCCATACATCACATGAATGAAAAAGGAATACATTTTTAAATGCATTGTTTGCTTACTCCAGAGTAAGTCCCAGTGAATTCAGTGAGGATTCCTTCCTAAGTACTTATAAGGTTGCAGGTGGCACTTGCTTTGACCTTTTGATAAGTAGCAGAGTATGTCTTAGAATATTTGTGTAAATTTGACAGTGTTTGACTATATTAATTTACATTCATTTTGAATGAAAAAAGCCCTCTTTCTGGCTATCTTTGTTCTCCGTGTCCTCGCTTTTGTTATGTTTCATAACAAACCATGCAGCAATGCCCTTTCAACCATGCAGCAATGCCCATGCTAGTTACACCCATTCCACTGACCTTACATCAGTTGCACCAGCTTTTGATTCAGGTTTAGGCATCTGGCTGCAAAGCAAGAGCTTGGACATGCAGTTCCCCACTGTGCCTCCTTGAGAGGAGCTGGACTCAATGATCCAAAGGGCCTCTTCCAGCTCTGCAGTTCTGAGATGGCACATGTACATTACTGAGCTCAGTTTGAAACACTGATTCTTGCCTATGAAGTCTTGAAACCCCCCCCCCCTTGGGATTGTCTGAAGGATCTCCTCCCTGCAGGAATGTCCCAATGGGTTAGGGTTATCTTTTGAGGCAGTGCCCTATGCTCATCATCAAAAGTGATTGAATAGAAGGGAGCACCCCAGCTGCTGCAGTCAGTGTTTTCATTTATTTTTTTGCCTAGCTTTCAAGATGGGTTTTGGCGATTGAATGTTTAATTTCTATGCACCTACTGGCTTTAAATCTTTTGTCCTGTGTTTTACTATCAAAATTGTCTTAGTGGTTGATCTAATCCACCTTGGGAACCTTTGTTAGGCCTGAATCGCAATATAGTAATACTGTTATAAGCAAATCAGAGAAGAAGAAGAACACATGAAGTCTAATAGCAGTAACTAATAATTCATCATCAACCATGTGTTTGCAAGCTGTAGAAAACAGTTTGGCACATGATTCTGCTTGTCCTCAAAGATATTTGTTGGGCAAATGGATGTGCTAAAGGTGCATTGTGGGCAGGAAAATTGAATGAATAGGAATAAGTTAAATTAGAACAGCTGTCTTTAACTCTGCTTCAAAGAATATAAACTTGTATTTGAAGAGATGTCTAGTTTGATACTGTTTTTAAAGTGTGTGTGTGTGTGTGTGTGTGTGTGTGTGTGTGTGTGTGAGAGAGAGAGAGAGAGAGAGAGCACAACTGGTGGCTCTCCAAATGCTGTTGAACTGCAACTCCCATCAATCCTGAGCAGACTATCAATGATGGGGGTAGAATGGGGTTCTTGTCCAAATATTTGGAGGTTTTAGGAAAAGAATCTGAGGGAAGAGAGGAGACATGCCTAGTGGGTACCTGAACAGCAGAATCAGCTGGCTTGCAGGTCATCTGGTCACAGTGTTACCCACAGCTATGAACATATTTAAATTATTGCAGTTATTTCAATGTTTGTATATTTTTAGGAAAGTCTTTTTAAAAAACACACAAACCCTTTTTCTGATTATATAGTGTTTAAACCTCCTTGGTTGAACTATTTTGGTCCTGATCCAGTGCTTTTTATGAAATTGAAAGAGAGTATAATGTAACTTAAACTTTGACATACACACACGTGTGTATAAGCCAGTGTGGTGTAGCGAATAGAGTGGTGGCTGAAGAGTTAGAAAACCTATGTTTAAATCCCTGCTTGACCATTAGAAACTCAGTAAGGATGGCACTGATAAAAAAACACATTTTACATATCTTGCCTATCATGAAAACCCTATTAGAGTTGCTGTAAGTTGGAGGCAACGTGACAGATCATAACAACAAGACATATGTGAGCCCCACTGACTCTGCGAATACTCTAATTACTTCTGGGTTAAAGGAATGAAGCACAAGAGTAACATCCGTCCCTCTTCCATTTGTGGAGTTCTGCAGTTTCCTATAGAGGGGAAGAGCTTTGTCCCCTCTGTTCTACACATCTGTGCTCTCTACTCCTGATCACCCACCATTTTGGTTGCTTTGGAAAACTGTTTACCCTTGTCGTCTCTTCATTTGTTTCCTAATTTAGCTTTGCTGACTGTTGTTTTTTTTCATAGGCATCCTGAAGTTCTAGTGTCCTGACTAGGGTTATTTATTGGTGTAATGGCTGCAAAACATGCCTATAGCTCTCACATGTTGAAAGGTTTACTAAGACTCTGAAAGCAGCTAGAACTCATGCTGACTTTGGTTCTCAAAAGTTCAATACACACGAATTCAACATAAACAGTTCTCTGGCAAATTGCTGTCTCCATCTGTGGGACCAGTGGCTCACAGCTAGCTACCCAGAAGCTTCAGCTAGTAAAATAATGTCAGTGAATGGTGGAGGAAAGAGGTTGCATCCATATATATTCTGCCCAGCCCCACTGAGGCTCAGATTGTTTGATTAGACAAGTGAAGCTTTCTTTTGGTGCGGGGGGTGGGGTGGGGTGGGGAAGATCTTCCCAGTATATTTGCTATCTTAGCTTTATTTGAGAGAAGGTTATTTTCTTTGCTGTAAAAATTCTTCCCTGGCCAACTTAACGGCTGAATTTATGGCAATTTGTGGCCAATTTAATCTGTGACTCAAGAAGAATAACAATAAACCTGATAGTTGTTGGGAGCCACAGTTTTAAGTATTCTACTTTGTTAATATGTGTGTTTCTTTTATATGATGAAGCTAGGCTTCTTTGAAGACGACACTGTGGTGTTGTATTCCTTAAACAAACAGTTTAATGGAATCCATATTCTAGGTTTTTGCTATGAGATCATGGGGTGGCTGTTATGCTCTCAGTCATTCATCCTCTCTCGTATTTCAAATATTTTTGCATTCCATTGCGTTATGTGTCCATTACCGACTTGGAAGAGTCAATGTTGAGTATGCAGTGCATGGGAGAAATGTTTTGCTATTAATGGCAAGATCATGAAAGGGAACATGCTTTGCAAATGATGAGACAGAAGTGCGTGCAAATTGGGCCTGATCCTTGTGGGAAATTGGTTGCTGATGTAGGTTAACCTTTGGTCTGAACCAGAACTAGGAACATCTTCCCTTCCCTTCCCAGAATTGTTTGGTCAGCATTAGCCATGGTGGCTGAGGGATTCTGGAGGTTCTAGTGCCACACAATGATTTGATTTGAGATGATGACTCCCCTACTTACAACAGTTTCACTGGCTGCCAGTTCACTTCCAAGCCATATTCATAGTGATACTCATGACCATTAAAGCCCTTTAGAGCTCAGAGGACTTGAGGAAGGGCTTTTTCTGTGGCTGCTGCCAGGTTTTAGAACCCATTTCCTCTGGAGATGTAGTTTATATATCTATTTGTCTACAATATTTCTATCCCATCTTTTCCCCCCAAAAGATCCAAGGCAGCTTACATCATTGAAACAATATTTAAAAGCTAAAAACAGTAAGTATACAAATATTTTTTAAAAAATTAAACAAGTATATTAAAATGGTAACTAAGGTCAGTATTAAAACACATTTAAAACAGAGCACAACAGGCCATTTAAAACCCCTCTCAGACCACCAGTCATTAAGGAAAAGCATGCCTAAAGAGAAAAGTCTTTGTCTGCCTAAGGAAGGACAGCAAAGATGGGGCCAGCCTGGCCTCCTGTGGGAGGGAATTCCAAAGTTTTGGAGCAGCAAGAGAGAAGACACCCTTCTGTGTCCTCACCAAATACACCTGTAAGGGTGGTAAGAAAGGCCTCTCCTGATGATTTTAATGCCTGAGCAGGCTTATAGAGGGAGAGAAAGATGTGGTCTTTTAGAATGCTTGGACCCAAACCATTTAGGGCTTTAAAGGTTAAAACCAGCACTTTTAATTATGCCTGGAAATGGAGTTATATGTTCCCTGTAACCAGCTCCAGTTAACAGTCTTGCAGCAGCATTTCGGACCCTTTGGCAGCCCCACATAGTATGTGTTACAGTAATCCAACCAAAATATAACTTGGGCATGTTTCACTGTGGCCAGATCAGACCTCTCAAGCTGGTGCACTAGGTTTAACTGTGCAGAGACACTCCTGGTCACCGCTGAAACCTGGGCATGCAGGCTCAGAGATGAATCCAGGAACACCCCCTGGTTGGCCCTTTCTCTCCTCTCCTTCTACCATTTAATGAATACCTGCCTTTTTAGAAAGACTTTTGGGGAGTCAGCAGGCAGTCAAGATGGGGATGTTTAGTGGTCTTTTAAAATCTACTTTGTAGTCCTTGGGTAAATTTTAAAAAGATATTTGTATACTATGCTTCTATAATTTTAAGTGATATGTTTCAATGGTTTGTGAATTTTAGATATTTTCTTGTAAGCTGCCTTAAGTCCTTGCAAGGGGAGAAAGGTAGGGTAGAAATTTAATTAGTTATTTTTTCCAGTCCATCAGAGATATTATTATGTTATTGAATATATATATATATATGCATAATAGAGTATTGTTCAAAATGTATTCATTTGATGACTAATCATGTACATTTCTTATATCCTTTCAGTAGATGGTAGATGGTTACTTTTGGAGGCGGGAGAATGGCAAGAGAACCAAAAAGAGTCCACCCCAGGAAGTTTGTTTTAGGTTAAATTGATTGTCTGCTGAGAAAGTGCAGTTTGCTAGCCCATGAATAGCAGGAAAGCAGAAACTCTGTTAAGTGTGATTTTCCTAGGCAATTTTAATAAGACTTGCACTTATACCAACACTTTTACTCTCCAAACCTCTTTTGTAGACATCCTCACAGTCATTTAAACAAACAATTTCTCAGCTAGGCATTTGAAATCCTTTGTTTATTTCACACTGCAGTATTCCTGTGACTGTTCTGGCAAATGCACATGGTGTTAATGTATGTTTATAGTTTTGCAAATCAGGTGCATATGTACACATAGACTCAAGGATACCAGTGAACCATGTGGGAGGTAACAGCATGGTAACTAAAGATTATTAGTGTGTTTAGTTCAGCTGAAAGGCTGAATCCTGCAGATTTGTTTCGGTACTATTAGCCATCTGCTCAGTCTACTTAGAGTTTTGTATCTTGTACTTACTGCTCTTGTTCTTTGCCAGCAACATTAAAGGAAACCTCTTATTTCTATGCTTTCTCATTGGGTAATACCTTACTAAAATCCAATATCTGTTTTTCTGTCATTCTTGTCCCCTTTTGCATGGTTATCTTATATATCATTTACATTCTGACAGAGATATTCCTTTTAAAAAAATTATGTGTTGGTGCTTCATTTAATTAGAACTCAGTTTTACTACTCCTGAACCATTTATTGAGGTGGGTGGTGATGAGTAGAGAACAGCCTTCTATACAGGGGTTGCATTCACCTCTTCATACTTATGTATTAATTTGCATTTTGTATTAATAGGACATATTTTGAAATGGGAGGTGGTTGTTTCCTCTGAAAATAGCAGTGAGCCTTGTTCCAGCCAGTGTTGTGAATAAAGCGGAACAGACATATGCTTGTGATGCAAGTCTGGACTTTATGCCCTTTGTCCATCTGTTGTTCTGGGTGTGAGGTGAGGGTGGAGGTACAATAGATATGCTGCTGCTCTTGTTTGAAGGGAAGGCTCTCGTCTATCCATCAAAGTTGCCCATGCAATCCAAACACTGATTCTCTAGGGATTCAAATCACATGGAGAGTTTCCACAGAAAGTTGGAAACAGTTGGCTAGAGTGTCCTCCTCCCTGGCATGTTGATTCTACTAAGTTCAGAAATGCCTGAATCATGCTCCTCTCTATATGATATGACTTTTCTCCCTAGTATACTAATTTGTAGGGGGAGAATTTCTATGACATTTCACATTTTCTTTGCAACCTACATTTCAACCCATAAGCAAGCTCAAAAATGTTTATGAGTACTCTGGCCTTTCTCATCAGATTATTCATAAACATGTTCAAACCTACCCATAAACTCAAACATAGATTGCAGAGGGGGGGGGAATCTATGTAGAGATATTCCCCCTACAATCTTGTAGAGATATTCCCTCTACAATTTGTTTGCAGCTGTTTATTATGTTAAATAAATTGTACTCTATCTCTTCACCATCGACCTGGGAAACCACTATAGGGTTTAAGAATGTTTTATTTTGTTCCGCATCATATACAAATTAAGCATCTGTATTACGTCAGAGAAATGAAATTGTTAGATAGTTCTTACTCCTGCTGGACAACCAGTTCCAGTCAGGAGGGGAGGTGGATCTCCTTTGTGAATCATCTTTGTTGGAGCTTCTAGGTGATGCTCCAGTTGACCTGGTTGAGATGTGATGAAAAATTGAAAGAAAAGCTGTTTTCTCTTGTAAGGAGTCTCAAAGGCCTTGTGGGAAGGAAAGATCACAGTCTGATGTTCGGGGGGGGGGGATATTAGAGATGGTGTTGTCCAGACTTTATAAAAAGGCTCCCTGGCTCCAAAAGTGTTCAAGCCACCAGGTCACTTCTGCGAAGTTTGCTAGAAAAGTTTTCGGAGAAATCCAGAATCTTAAGATTAATTGCCTCTACAAAGCCATTCAGTACAGGCAGAGTTGCTTTTCTTTTAAAATATGCATTAGGTGAATAATTTTTTTTCTAGGTAGATCTATTCTCCTAGTATCACTGAGTTATTTCTTGCATTTATCTAACTTCTTATAATAACATGCTACAAGATTACAATTGTTTATGGAATGTATTCTTTACAGCTCATTACTTTGCACATTGGGTTCTTATTTGAGTGGCAACATTGATCTTTGATCTTTTATTAGCTTATTTATGTGACATTCATAGAGATAAATGTTATTCAGTTGCAGCAAAGGCAAGAAAGAATCTTGTGGTACCTCAAGAGCCCTAATATATACAGTAATTTGCAGTGCAGTCTTTTGTAAATAAGAGCCTCTTTCCTCTTTCCCTCCAAAAGGTCTTGTCACAAAAAATGTATTAATCAAGGGCTTTCCTTTGTCCTGTAACATTCAGCATTCTTATTGTTATTACATTCTGTTATGTAGTATTGGCTCTTCCTTTTTCCTATAATATGAGCATCAGCATATCAATAATTTCACATCTATGAATTTTCTATAGCCATCTGTCACAGTTTCAGAAACTACACAAAATAACCCATACTTTCACTCCCAAAATATATCTGGGATTATTTTTAACACTCCTGGGGTTAGGAAGTATTCATACTAGCATCAAACACATGGGAACTTCAGAAGCTGGTTTCTATTTATGCCCTGTAAGATTTCTAGAAGCCTAATGGACAGAAGTAATACTTTCTTCTTGCCTTCAGTGATACAGAGTAAATATTTTGCATCTAGAAAACATCTTAGTTTAACTTTTCTTGCCATGTTCAAACTTACAGACACATCAAAATGCAAGTGTCAATCCAATGTGGTATCTTCTTCCTAAATACACAGTCCAATCAGTGGCTCTTTTATTTCCTTATTATTGGTCATATTGTACTAAGAATGAGATTCAGAATGAAGCTTGAAAATTTACTTTTTTAACTGCCCAGTGAAAATTCCTTAGCTAGAATTATCATTGACCATGTTGGCTGGAGAATCCTGGAAACTGTACTCCAAAAAATAAACTTTGCTCATCTCTACTTCCTAGTAAGTACTAATGGATCAATTTCCTAAGCATATTTAGTTTAGGAAATTGACCATTTAATTTTATAGGCTATAAATCTGAGTAAACTGTTGAAAGAGACATACCATTCAATGAAGACAAATAACATGTACCATTAGTTCTTCCCAAAAAAAAAAATCTTGCTTGTTGTAATTGTATGCAATTATATGACATTCAAAACAAATTTTAAATATCGAAATTCCCCTTACCTATTTTCCTTTCTGTATTCCCTTCTCTTTTTGAGAAAAATTTTAAAAGAACATTATCATTTCCTTGTTGTGGCTTGAAATTCCTTTCCAGAAATTTAATATTCACAAGGAATATTGTGAATACCTTTCATCTCTTCTGTTTAAGTTCTTCAGTAGTTTTTTTTTCATTTTGTCTTTATTTTAACTTGATATTTTCCTTATCATCTCTAATAGAGTTTTAAATTTCCATTTGACTTCTTGAATCATAATGTAATCTAATCTTGAAGTTGTCGTTGTCCCCATTAGCAAGTCTCTGAAAAGTTGCATTTGTATTTCTGATCCCACTTATGACACCTTTTACCTTCATTTTGTGTGTCATTTAGCAATTTTAGGAGTTTCGCCAGTTTGTTGAGACTTTTGTTCTCTCCAACAATTGTCTTTTTATGTTTATCCATAGTTACCTTGACTATTGTATTGCAGTCAATTGTGATTAATTGGCTAAATATAGAATGTGAATTTATAGAAGTTATTCTTCTGAGGAAACAAGTATTGAAAAAGCTCAGTGCTCACTTGTCTATTGGTGAACTGAGGAATAACATGTGATAAGCTCTTCCTGTGAAAAATGCAGTTAACAAATGACAGAGTCTGGAAGAGATTTTTACATGGTGTTTGTGTTTTTCTCTGATAGTCTCTGATTTAAGTCTGTCATTCTCCTCATTTATGATGGTCATGTTGGCTCACAGGTATACTTCCTTTAGCATGCCAGGGCTATCCTGTTGCTTAGCCACTCAAGCAAGAATCACAGTAAGCCACAGGACACTCCAGGCAGATTCCAGAAAGTGGCAGCTGGCCACAATAATTCTGTTGCTCAAAGTCTGAAGTATTAACTGAATTGAAGCAAGGAGGTACAGAGTCCACCTGCCTATAAGTGGTCAAGGACCCTTGTTTAATGACTTAAAAAAACCCAGATAAAACCAGTCTAGCCTCTTTGCTAGGTAAGGTAAGAGGCAGCGTTCTCGACAGCCAAGTTTAAGACCAAACCACAAGCATAAACATTAGCCCAAAATACATTATAGTAAGTTGCATTTATTCTTCATTATCCCAGCAGTTACTTTGAGGCGCTGATCAGGAATATACAGTAGATACTGCAAATTTACTAATAATTTAAAAACTAATTCCATATATAATAAAAGGTTTTCCATACAGCCTTGGTTTCTTAATATCTACTTTGCTTTCTACAACTTCTAATTTGCTAGTTTCCATATATTATTTATCCACAGACTCCTGATTATAAAAATCTCGTTTGAAATCTACTTTGTTTTTCGATATAAATATTTCATTTGTAAAGTAAATGTGAGAGAACTAACCAGTTATTCTGCTCACAAAAATGTGTCTTCCAGCTCAAACTGCTGTCCAGAATTAAGTTCAGTTGTGCCTTTTTCTTTGTTTTATAGCTGTAAGGAAGATTTTTTAATAGCTTCTGATTCATATTATTAAAGTTGGCATTTTGTGTCACAGCAGTGTGATAGAAATTGTTACCAGATTTCTTTAGCAGGTTTTCACATAATTATGTTGTTCCCCTGACCATAGAAAGTAAACAACAAATTTATAATCAACACTAATACTTCTTTTAAAATTATTGGTATGAGTAGATTTGTCCCACTGAGCATTTGTTGTTTAAACTGACAAAATACAACATTACAGGACAGTTTTCACTCCATGTTAGGTTGTTTTAAAAGCTACTTTTAAAATCTCTGGAATCATACCTGGTAGCATGCAAGTTTGTAAAGCTATTAATTCCATTATCCCTGGATTACCATCCTGTCTGATTGTTCCTTGTTCAGTCTTCCCACAGTTCTAAGCCATAGTTCTTTGGGTAGAATAAGCAATGCTGGATTGGAAAACTAATACTTACTATGAAAAATTAAGCATTTATTATGCAAAGGCAATGCCATCAATTATATCCTTAAAAAACAACTAGTTTGGTCATTCCTAAAGGGACTGTGTTTGTAGGATCTGCATGTGGTTTTTTTCCTCCACTAGAACACCAGCGTCTACTGACCATGGCTGGTTGCCAGAGGAAGGCAATATTGAGCAGCCTGATGCTCTGGATGCCACTGGCATTGTAAACACATCTTTTTCATTGGTGTTTGTGTGCCTTTGTAACCTCAACTGCCATTTTTCAGAGGAGGCCCATGCTCCATCCTTCCAGACTTTTTTGCAGTTTGCTAGTTTCACTATTCTATTCTGAAGGAAATCAGCCCTGAGTGCTGACTGGAAGGACAGATCCTGAAGCTGAGGCTCCAATACTTTGGCCATCTCATGAGAAGAGAAGACTCCCTGGAAAAGACCCTGATGTTGGGAAAGGGTGAAGGCAAGAGGAGAAGGGGACGACAGAGGACGAGATGGCTGAACAGTTTCATCAAAGCTAGCAACTAGCAGCTAGCATTTGACCCAATTCCGGGAGGTAGTGGAAGATAGGAGGGCCTGGTGTGCTCTGGTCCATGGGGTCACGAAGAGTCAGACACAACTTAACGACTAAACAACAAAGTCTCACTATATTTATTATTAACAGTTGCCAATGCTATTCATTATTGTTGGGCTGTTGATAAACTTTTCCTCTTTGGAGGGGATTATTATTACAACTACTTTTGTTTCATTGTTCTGCTGCTGTATCTAGGCCATAGTTCTGCTAGCAGACAATCACTACAACAACAGAATTTGGTCCTTCTCTCATCCTTCCTGCAGAGCTCCCTGTAGCTCAACTGTTTGCTGCAAAGGGTTTGTTTTCATGGCACTCTAATGCCCACCCATTTCAGTATTTAATTTTGGAAGCTGCTTTGTCTTATCTTCTATGGAAGAAAGCAAGGTGATAAAAAAACACATTTCAGTAGTTCTGTTGGAATCTTATCTGTCTGGAATCAGTTATAGTCTTGCAATTACCACTACTTTACACATTCATATTATAGTTATATTTATATTAGCCAAGACAAATTTGAAATAGCTGGAAGAAGCTGACAAAAGTGAGCCATGTATTAAGAATGGGCTGGCTCAGACCTTTTTCTAGTCAGAAAAAATGAGCCAGGAAAACTACATCTGTGGATCTTAACCATTAAAATAATTTGTAAGTAAGTGTGTCTGATTTTTTGTTAGTAAGTGTGTCTGATTTTATGGTACCATGCAGTTTGGTCAGATAATAAGCAGATTTGCAACCACCCAAAGAGGCATTAAAACTGAAAGTTATCCCAGTTAGTGCTAATTCAAGAGTTAGGCTGGCATGCTAACCTGCTTTATGTAGTCTGGTCGGGCTATCCTGTAGTTTTGGCAGGAAGTCATTTTCTCATCCTGCTGTTCAATAATACTCAGTTCCACTGTGGGAGATCTTCCTTTGACAGCTGCAGCAAGAAATATGCACCTCTGATAATATAGCCCCATATATAGTCTTTGTGGACAAACTGCCTTTTTTCACAGAGGGGAAGTGGTCTCTCCATCGTCCTCTATAGAACTTTTTTCCCCACTGTCCCAATGCACACATAACCTTTCCCTATACTCCTGCCTAGCTTTTTCTGAGTAGCCAGCTTTCAAACACAGTTTGATTCATCTGTGTGCCAAAAATGCACATTTGTACGTGTGCCTCTGCTGTTCCAGCTGTAGAGCAGGAGAGATGCCAGTTACATTGACTTCAAGGCACATTGCAGTAATGAGATCAATGTTTCCTGCAGATAAATTAATGTTGAGTTCAGAAGTTTTCATGTACTATATGGAAGGCAGAAAAAATAATGAAGGAATAAACATATGTTATATATTAGTAAATACTTGCCAGTGAGCTTGACATTGGCCCCCAATGTCAGAGTTTTCTAGCTTGACTGATTCGGAATTAAAACCATTATTGGAGGTATAGGAAATAGTCCTAAAACTGCCTAAAAGTAAAGTATTTTTAAACTTGGAGCATGAAAACATTACTTACTACAATTTCACTAGCCAAGGTCATTGAAAGAATAACACTTTTTGGCAATCAGCAGTTCTGTTTTGCATTCCAGTCCTTATATAAGAGATATAAAAATAGTAAATACTGACAACTAATGGATAGTTGTTGTGGGTTTTTCGGGCTCTTTGGCCGTGTTCTGAAGGTTGTTCTTCCTAACGTTTCGCCAGTCTCTGTGGCCGGCATCTTCAGAGGACAGCAAATTGTGCTCTGGGTAGGCTGGGGGTGGAGTATTTATGGCTGTGAGAAGGCTAGTTTGTGAGATAGGCTATTGTCCTAATCAGGAGATGGGTGATTAGTGTCCCATCTCCTGATTAGGACAATAGCCTATCTCACAAACTAGCCTTCTCACAGCCATAAATACTCCACCCCCAGCCTACCCAGAGCACAATTTGCTGTCCTCTGAAGATGCCGGCCACAGAGACTGGCGAAACGTTAGGAAGAACAACCTTCAGAACACGGCCAAAGAGCCCGAAAAAAGCCACAACAACCATTAGATCCCGGCCATGAAAGCCTTCGTGAATAAACTAATGGATAACTAGGGTAAATACATTTTGTTTTTAATCTAGATGTGTGTGATGCATTGTTTTTCTTTCTGCTTATTAGGGCCTAATCACATGGGCCAGTTGAAAAAAATTGATCAGTCGGCCAAATGAATCAATATTACCTGTGTGTCATGAGAACAGAAATTTATAAAACAATTTAAATAAGTGCAGAATTGATATAACTACTGTTCTCATGGTCCATATGATTATGCCTTTAGCAGTAGTAAGTGGGTAAAGTAAACAACCCCGCTGAACAGCAGGGGTGGTGGCTGCTTGTTAGTAGATTACATAAACACAGATTAGACTATAAAAACAACTGGTGATTTCTCACACTGCAGGAAGATTGATTAACAGAGGACAAAGCAGTTGCAAGTACCATCTTAGAGAGAGATGGATATTATATAGGTTTTAACCTGGCTAAAATTGGGTGAGAACAGTGTGTATTGATTTTATGTTTGTCTTCATAGAATCATAGAAATCATAGAAAAGTGAAGTTGGAAGGGGCCTACAAGGCCATCAAGTCCAATCTTCTGCTCAATATTAATACATTTAGAGCTAAATAATGCTTTCTTACTTCATGTATTTTTATTCTTATATTTCAAGAAATATTTTCTGTCTTTTGTTGTTTTAATGTGCCTTATTATTAGGCTATAAGCAATTACATTTTAGAATGTATTTGAAACATTCTCATTGTTGTTTTTACTCTCAGAGGAGTTTTTGCTCTTAAAAGATATAATGCTCCTGTATTTTAGACTTACCGTAAATGTTTGCCTACAACTTAAGTTCTGTTTCATATATTTAAGCAATTGTACCTACAACTTTTTTGTAGCTGTAAGAATTGTTGTAAAGCAACATAGCTGTGATGTCTCAAAAGTTACATATTTTACGTAATTTTTGATTTCATGTTATGTTTATGAAACATTGAAGCTATGGAATCAAAACTTGTGAAAAATATGAGAAGTTTGGAGTTGCTGTAATGATTGCAACAGAGAAAACACTTCTACTTAATATACCCAGATGGATTTTGAATTACTTGCCTTTGATCATCTGATTTCATTCTGGTATTACCCCTTCACTGGGATATTGTCAACTATGACAAACTTAGAACAATTTTGTCAGCTGTAGTCAAAAAACAAATTTCTGTGATTTACCCTATTGGTTTGCCTTTAGGGTTGGCTTGTAAGAGAATCAAAACAGAGCACCCACTGGGGCCAGAGCCCAAATAACCCAAAACACAGAAACTGTTTTTGGAAAAAAAATACCACAACTTTATTGGTTACACCTGGCAATAGGTCCTGGCACTAGCATAGGATACAGATCCTCACCAGCTACTCTGTCCAGTGTCTGATGCAAACCAGGGAGACAGACACAGGACTAACCATAAGTAACCTATTTTGGGATGCTAACATAGCATAAAAGAGGAGGGAGGGCAGGGGGTGACCAAACAAAATATGCACAATTCATTCCATTTCATTCTGAGGTTTAAATTTTTTTCTCATAATTCTATGACCAGTAGAAATCAAACACACTTGTCTTATTTAGTGCAATGCACCCTGATGATACTGCTCATGAGAAGATAATTAAGCAAAATATTTAAGCTCTGTGTTCTACCAGTATAATATTCAATCTGTTTTATGAGATTTGATCACCAATTACCAGGAAATTTTCAAAAATCTGGTCCCAGCCATAACAGTTGAAAATTGGTTTGGTTTTTAAGTCTTAAAATAAATGCAAGGATTCAAAAAGGAATTTTGTACCTACTGTCACATTTACTGCTTTTCCCTTAACTGCTGTGCAGTTACAACATACTATACATTGGTTGCCCAAATTATACATGGTGGAAGATTTTCCAGAGTTTGAGACTTCTTTGCTCTGATCTGCTGTTTTTCAACCGTGTTTCCTTTCAAAAATGAGTTAATTTGCATATTTCATAGTAACTGCCTAGAATTAAGCAGCAAGTGGTTATCTTGACATATATAAGTGGTACATGCCCCTAATTGGAAAAGGACTTAGCAACTTTGTTTTTATTTTGCTATACCATAAGTACAGACACAGATTACTATAAAACAATAAAGCATGCATTTTTTTAATGTTTCTCCATTGTTCTATTGCTGATTTTCTGCTAATGGCTGCTTCTGCTTCCATGTTTCACTTTTTAAGGCTTGAACATTGATAAAACAAGATCTGGCAGTTGTGTTTATGGCGTTTAATGGCTCAGTGCAAATGTAATGCTGTCTTCCCAGCCTAAGCCTTGCACACTGAGAGCCTGTCTCACGGAAGAGGCTTCCACCTTCCATCTCTGGAATTACTTCCCCTCTTTATTCCTGCATTTAACTGTGTTTTGCATTACATGTGCACCAGTGGTAGAATGGATAATGCATGCCAGGTTGTTTGCAACCACAGTTTGTAAACGAATTTCAGACCATAGCGGCACTCTGGTTTATAAGGAAGCCATGGTTAATGGAAATGACATTGTTAGATATGCTAACATGAGAAGGAAAAAGAGAATGATTTGTTCTGGACAGGAATGTGAAAGTGTGGATAAATCAGATAGTCACAAAGCGGATTTATGAGTTGCAAAGACTGGGTGCCTGGAGCAGCATTACTGTCTGGGCAAATATATTTACTGTACATACAAAGTGAAGTTTGTAGAAGGCAGATTAAGAAAAGATACAGAGAACCAAAAAGGTGGTACAAATGAGATATAAAGATAGTGAGGTGTGACATTTCTGATATTCTTTATCCTTAGTCTGAAACAAACAAACAACCAAACAAACCACAATTTAGTTAGGATGCTTTCGGAACCACTCTTTTTTTCCTTTTTTTATTTTTTTTTTATTTTTTTATATTTTTCTTGGTGGCCAGTAATTTTGGAAAAGCTGCGCATCTTGGCAACTTCAGTATTTGTATTTTATTTGAAAACAGTGTGACAATCTCCAAAAGTTTGTTTCAGAGAATAGACTAACAGCACACAGAAGCCAGCTGTTCCTTCTGATGAGTCATGTTCTGAATGAATTTTGCTAAGTTAATGTCCATGCCATGGTTGCATTTACATATGAAGCTATTTTGTTGGCAGAAGATTGTTCCATGTAGTGATCCTTTAGTGAATGGAAGATTAAACATGGAGTTTAGGGTTAGGTTGTGATTGGTATGAAAGAAATATAAATAGAACTCCCAAAGTACAGTGGTGCCTCGCTTAACGGGTGCCCGGTTTAACGATGAATCCACATACCGATCGCATAAGAATGTTTGCAAAGCGATTTTTCCCCGTAAGCCCCATTTTCGCGCAGCTGATTGGCAGGGCTTCGGGATGATCGCAGGGAAGTGCTCTCCTCCCCCCATCATCCAGAAGCCCCGCTGATCAGCTGGGCGAAAATGCCAGCTTCGGCGGGATGCGGGGGAAGGGATTCCCCTCCCCATCCTCTGGAGCTCAGAGAAAATGCTGGCTTCGGGAGGGGGGGAAGGGATTCCCCTCCCCATCCTCTGGAGCTCAGAGAAAATGCTGGCTTTGGCTTCGGCAGGATGGGGGGGGAGGGATTCCCCTCCCCATCCTCCGGAGCGCAGCGAAAATGCCGGCTTCAGGAGGAGGGGGTGGAAGGGATTCCCCTTCCCATCCTCCGGAGCTCAGAGAAAATGCCGGCTTCGGCTTCGGCAGGATGGGGGAGGAGGGATTCCCCTCCCCATCCTCCGGAGCTCAGCGAAAATGCCGGCTTCGGGAGCAGGGGGGGAAAGGGATTCCCCTCCCCATCCTCCTTGAGCTCAGAGAAAATGCCGGCTTCGGCAGGATGGGGGAGGAGGGATTCCCCTCCCCATCCTCCGGAGCTCAGCGAAAATGCCGGCTTCGGGAGGAGGGGGGAGCCATCCCTTCCCTGTACCTTCCCCCAGCTGACTGGCGGCAGCGGAGGAGACGGGGTGAGGGGTGGTTCAGGGAGAGCCGGGAAGCAGGGCAAAGCCCGGGTGTTCTGGCGGCCCTCCTCCCGAGGCCTCGCTCGCCCGCTGCCCAAGGACGCCCGGTGTCTCCCGGGCTGGCTAGCTGGCTGGTGAACGAGCGCCGGGTGGATGGCCCGCCCCTTCCCGCCCCCAGCAGCTGCCTCCAAGCCCTCGCTCACCTGCCACCCAAGGACGCCCTGTGTCTCCCGGGCTGGCTAGTTGGCTGGTGAGCGAGTGCTGGGTGGATGGCAGCCGCTACCTGCCCCGGGCGGCTGCCTCCGAGCCCTCGCTCGCCCGCTGTCTAAGGATGCCCGGTGTCTCCCAGGCTGGCTAGTTGGCTGGCCAGTGAGCGAGCGAGCACACGCCGGGTGGATGGCAGCCCCTTCCTGCCCCGGGTGGCTGCCTCCGAGCTCTCGCTCACCCACCGCCCAAGGACGCCCGGTGTCTCCCGGGCTGGCTAGCTGGCTGGTTGGCAGTGCTTTGCCATGATCAGTTCCCTACTTGGGGAACAGATCATGGCAAAGCAATGCTTTTTTAACAGCTGACCGGTGGTTTCAAAATGGCCGTCCGTTGTTTTCTGGACAGATTCCTCGCTTAAGAGGCACGGAAAATGGCCGCCCCTATGGAGGATCTTCGCTGAACGGTGAGTTTTTGCCCCATAGGAACGCATTAAATCCTTGGGGTTTTTTGTTCCATTTAGCGATGTTTCCGGATAGCGACGTTAATCCTGGAACGGATTAACGTTGCTATGCGGGGCATCACTGTATTCTCGAAGGCTTTCACAGTTGGGAGCTGATGGTTGTTGTGGGTTTTTTAGGCTCTTTGGCCGTGTTCTGGAGGTTGTTCTTCCTGACGTTTCGCCAGTCTCTGTGGCCGGCATCTTCACAGGACTGGAGTAGGAACTCTGTCCATGCTCTGTTGCTGTTTGTCGGATAGTTGAGTATTTATAGCTGTGGGAACAGCTTTTGTCCATTTCAGGAGATAGGGTGATCAGCATGTTTTTGTTGTTTTGTGCAATGACCCCTGGTCCTTGTGGCTGGGTAGAATTTGTTGACCTTTTGCAGGCTATATTATTCAGTACTGTATTGGAAGCCAGGCCTTGTTTAGTTTTAGGCCTTCTTTTTTGTTGAAGTTCTGTTGATGCTTATGAATTTCAATGGCTTCCCTGTGCAGTCTAACATAATGATTGCTGGTGTTGTCTAGTACTTCAGTATTTTGAAATAGAATTTCATGTCCAGCTTGTTTTGGGGCATGTTCAGCTACTGCTGATTCTTCAGGTTGTTTTAGTCTGTAGTGTCTCTCATGTTCTTTGATTCTGGTGTGAATGCTTTGTTTTGTGGTTCCAATATATGCCTGTCCACAACTGCAAGGTATACTCCTGCAGTGATGAGGGGGGTCCCTTCTGTCCTTTGTTGACTGTAACATTTGTTGGGTCTGAATATAACAAAAATACAACAAATGTTATGGACAACACCAGCAATCATTATTGCACAAAAAAGACCAGCTAACGACATCCATCAATCACAGTGACAGATAATCTCTCCCCCCTTATCACAACAAAAACACACTGATCACCCTATCTCCTGAAAAGGACAAAAGCCCACAGCTATAAATACTCAACTATCCAACAAACAGCAACAGAGCATGGAGAGAGTTCCTACTCCAGTCCTCTGAAGATGCCGGCCACAGAGACTGGCGAAACATCAGGAAGAACAACCTTCAGAACATGGCCAGACAGCCCGAAAAACCCACAACAACCATCAGAACTCCCAAACTCCACTCCAGATTGTATCTAGTTGTTTGGCACTTGTAAAGTAACTTGTTGTTAATATGGTCTCCTTATTTATTTTCACTGCAAACTAGTTCTTTTTCCTACTTAATTAATATAATCCATTAATTAATTAATCTGTATTTTAATTAATTTTTAAAATCTTATTCATTAACCTATTTGTTAATACCGATTAACAACTGTCATCCTACCTCTCTGTCTCTCTCTCTCTTTTTAATGTGGATTTTCCAGTTCTACAAGAAAACTCACTATTGACAAAGATACACAAAGGAACAGAAGGTGAAGCTTGTGTGTGTGGTGTTTCAGGTAGTCAAAGGGCAGAAACACTGTGTGCTGAAGAAATAGAAGCAGAAGAAATGTTATTTCTGGCACTGCATATTCACTGCAAATAGGAACAGTTGGTAATGTTTCTAATCTCTCTATTCTTTACATAAAAACTTTAGGTAGGTTGGTAGGTAGGTTGGTAGGTAGGTAGGTAGGTAGGTAGGTAGGTAGGTAGGTAGGTAGGTAGGTAGGTAGGAAGGAAGGAAGGAAGGAAGGAAGGAAGGAAGGAAGGAAAAAATAGTGACTAGAGAAACGAACCTGAAGGATGGAAGGTACTCTAAATAGCCACTTTTCAACAACCAGAGCAAAAAGATCTGCACATAATAATACCCTGACAGTCCATAATACCACAACTATTCAATCCTCTGTGCATGTCATCTCAGAAGCAAGTCCCCTGGAGTGTAGAAAGACTTCCCAGATAAATAGATTCTAGATCAGTAAATAAGGGAGGATAAGGGATAAATATACATTTATATTATTTATTTATTTATTTATTTATTTATTTTAAAATATTTTTCTCTTTAAAAGGACCAAAGGTGGTTATGGAAACTCATCTAGATCTAAAAGTTGTGCTGTTTTAATACTAAAAATACAGACTTGATTTCAGCAGAGACTACTTCTTCGCATTAAGGATTTATTAAAAATATGTGTGTGTGTAATATATATGGAAACAAGCACACTCATAAAGAAACAACCAGCGATCAAGGTGTTTTCAGCAGGCACTCCCTTCTTCAGCTGTTTATGATTAAAAGAGAGCTGCTGTCTTAACTAATAAAAGAATTAATATTTGTGTAAGTCTCTCTGACAATTTATGAAAGTTGCCTGTTGAAAGAGACATCGTTGGTATATTTTGTTTATCAAATGTGTGTTGCTCTGCTCTCTATGTGCGGGAGATTCTCGCTAAGAAAAATTGCTAAACCTTTTGGACAACAAAACAAAGCAGCGCTTTAGCGATGCAAACTGAGTAGTGAAGTGTCCAAATACAGTACAGAGGATGGCTAATATTTGCTACACAACTTAGCAAATGCGGTTAAAAATACTTGTTAAGTCAAAGCATTTTAGAACAGAAGGGTTTAGTCAAGTACTTAGCCCTAGCCAGCAAAAAGACTGTGAAAACTGTTACATGGCAACACTCATCTGCAGGTGAAACACTGAATGAAATCCACATGAATACCACAATCTGTATATAGAATTCATATATATGTATAATTGTATTCACATACATTTTGGGATGCAGATGAAGAAATGTATATCCAGGCATATGACTTTGGTTAAGCTCACATGATATTAATTATCAGAAGCATAATGCACCTCTAATGTATTATGAAGTACCACAAGTAAATATAACAGTTGCATTTAGAATACAGCACAGTCTCTCTCATGTGTACCTGGCTACTGCCTCTCTCAGTAACACATTCACCTGCTCCTGCAGATCTTAGGGTGTAATGGGTGGCGTCCTCATCCCGGTGGTCCTGAGCAGGATCATTGCAAGTGAGTCGAAGTCCCTGCTCCACTGCCACCAACACCCCCTGTTCCTGAGAACAGCAGCAACAGGAACAGCTATTGGTTTTATTTGCACAGGTGTTAGTCAAAGTTTTTTAAATGAGTGTAAGAAGCTCATTGGCTCTGGTTTCTGAAGTAGCAGGCATCTCCACTCTTGTTGCTGCTATATATGCCTCAGATGGGGTGCTTTCTGGCACCATAACCCTGTATGGATTATGGATGTGAGGGTAGCAACTTCCACGGCTCTCCTTCCTGCAGGAAAGTTAGTTTCAGCTTACATACTCTTTGCACATGCCCAGAATCTCTGGGGCCAAAAAAAGCAGCCAAACCGCCATGCCGTCTTAGAAACCTTCCCAACGCTAGAGGAGGGCAGGAGAGATGTGGCTTGATGGGAAATGATTAGAGATCGGGGTATTCATATATGAATATCCCCCCACAGATGGAGATAATGTGGATCCGGCCCCATGAGGACAGGCAGACCACTCATGATTATGCCACTGCCGTGAGCTGCACAGAGCCTTCCTATTGCTCCGTTGCTCACGATACATTGGCCAGTCCTGGCAGAAGGCGGGATGACGAGCCTCTCTACAAATACGAATACCCCAATCTCTAAAAATGATGCATTTGTTTTTCAGCTCAGGACAGGTACTATATTTAATATTATTGTTGTAGAGAGAGGGACTAGGCTTTTTATTTTTATTTTTTTTACCAAAGACAGCTTGCGGTCGGGTCCCACCTCCATTAAATGACTCTCTTAAGAATTTCAATACATAGTCCCTGTTTGATAGCATAGAACTATTCCATATACCTGGTTGCATTTTGCAGAAGTTTCTGTTGATGAAACTGTATGGATTCTCTTTTGTTCAAGATCGTTTAACTTTTCCTGTGGCCTTTCTTTATAGTGGCTCTCCCCCCCCCCGCTTCTTTTTTTTATCTGTTGTCCATTTGTCTAGGGTACTTTGCTGATAATTCATGGACACATAGGGGATAACAGGCCAAAGAAAAGCAGTATTTTGGCAGATTCCAACAGATGAGGGATGTTCTGATTTGTGAATGACACTTTCATGTGGGGATGATTTCCATGTTTGCTTTTTTTCCCCAGAGGCATTTGTCTGCTTTCAGCGTCACATTTGGCTTCTAAAAAGCAGTCCCATCTTAACTAATTACACATAGTGCACAGTTTTAGCTGTATTTAAGAAAGCAAAGGCAGTAAAATAGTACTTCATTTCCAAACTGCTGTATTGAATTTGTGGTGCAAAATCTTCCTTAACCAGGAATGTCTGAAAATAACTTTTTTAAAAAGGGGGTGAGCACACATGGAATGAAAGTAAAGAGGGACGTTTTTGCATTTTTAGCAGGATGGGCAAAAAACAAATCAATGTTTAAAAAACGGATCTTAATATCTGCACATGCTGTTGCCCCCATTCTTGGGAGTGAAAGAACACTTAAAGCAGGGTGGGCAACATCCTGAGGTTTGTTGTTGTTGTTTAGTCGTGTCCGACTCTTCGTGACCCCATGGACCAGAGCACGCCAGGCCGTCCTGTCTTCCACTGCCTCCTGGAGTTGTGTCAAATTCATGTTGGTTGCTTCGATGACACTGTCCAACCATCTCATCCTCGGTCGTCCCCTTCTCCTCTTGCCTTCACACTTTCCCAACATCAAAGTCTTTTCCAAGGAGTCTTCTCTTCTCATGAGATGGCCAAAGTACTGGAGCCTCAGCTTCAGGATCTGTCCTTCCAATGAGCACTCGGGGTTGATTTCCTTTAGAATTGATAGGTTTGTTCTCTTTGCAGTCCAGGGAACTCTCAAGAGTCTCCTCCAGCACCACAATTCAAAGGCATCAATTCTTCGGCGGTCAGCTTTCTTTATGGTCCAGCTCTCACTTCCATACAACACTACAGGAAAAACCATAGCTTTGACTATTCGGACTTTTGTTGGCAAGGTGATGTCTCTGCTTTTTAAGATGCTGTCAAGGTTTGTCATTGCTTTCCTCCCAAGAAGCAGGCGTCTTTTAATTTCGGGGCTGCTGTCTCCATCTGCAGTGATCATGGAGCCCAAGAAAGTAAAATCTGTCACTGCCTCCATATCTTCCCCTTCTATTTTCCAGGAGGTGATGGGACCAGTGGCCATGAACTTAGTTTTTTTGATGTTGAGTTTCAGACCGTTTTTTGCACACTCGTCTTTCACCCTCATTACAAGTTTCTTTAGTTCCTCCTCACTTTCCGCCATCAGAGTGGTATCATCTACATATCGGAGGTTGTTGATATTTCTTCCTGCAATCTTAATTCCAGCTTGGGATTCCTCCAGTCCAGCCTTCCGCATGATGTATTCTGCATATAAGTTAAATAAGCAGGGTGACAATATACAGCCTTGTCGTACTCCTTTCCCAATTTTGAACCAATCCGTTGTTCCATATCCAGTTCTAACTGTTGCTTCCTGTCCCACATATAGGTTTCTCAGGAGATGGATAAGGTGGTCAGGCACGCCCATTTCTTTTAGGACTTGCCATAGTTTGCTGTGGTCTACACAGTCAAAGGCTTTTGCATAGTCAATGAAGCAGAAGTAGATGTTTTTCTGGAACTCTCTGGCTTTCTCCATAATCCAGCGCATGTTGGCAATTTGGTCTCGAGTTCCTCTGCCCCTTCGGAATCCCGCTTGTACTTCTGGGAGTTCTCGGTCCACATACTGCTGAAGCCTACCTTGTATGATTTTGAGCATAACCTTGCTGGCGTGTGAGATGAGTGCAATTATCCGGTAGTTGGAGCATTCTTTGGCACTGCCCTTCTTTGGTATTGGGATGTAGACTGATCTTTTCCAGTCCTCTGGCCACTGTTGAGTTTTCCAAACTTGTTGGCATATTGAATGTAGCATCTTAACAGCATCATCCTTTAAGATTTTAAATAGTTCAGCTGGAATGCCATCACCTCCACTGGCCTTGTTGTTAGCCAGGCTTTCTAAGGCCCACTTGACCTCACTCTCCAGGATGTCTGGCTCAAGGTCAGCAACTATATTGTCTGGGTTGTCCGGGATATCCAAAACTTTCTGATATAATTCCTCTGTGTATTCTTGCCACCTCTTCTTGATGTCTTCTGCTTCTGTGAGGTCCCTTCCATTTTTGTCTTTTATCATGTCCATCTTTGCACAAAATTTTCCTCTAATATCTCCAATTTTCCTGAACAGATCTCTGGTTTTTCCTTTTCTGTTATTTTCCTCTATTTCTTTGCATTGTTCATTTAAGAAGGCCCTCTTGTCTCTCCTTGCTATTCTTTGGAAGTCTGCATTCAATTTTCTGTAACTTTCTCTATCTCCCCTGCATTTTGTTTCCCTTCTCTTTTATGCTATTTTTAAGGCCTCGTTGGACAGCCACTTTGCTTTCTTGCATTTCCTTTTCTTTGGGATGGTTTTTGTTGCTGCCTCCTGTACAATGTTACGAGCCTCTATCCAAAGTTCTTCAGGCACTCTGTCCACCAAATCTAGTTCCTTAAATCTGTTCTTCACTTCTACTGTGTATTCGTAAGGGATTTGGTTTAGATTATACCTGAGTGGCCCAGTGGTTTTTCTTACTCTCTTCAGTTTAAGCTTGAATTTTGCTATGAGAAGCTGATGATCAGAGCCACAATCAGCTCCAGGTCTTGTTTTTGCTGACTGTATAGAGCTTCTCCATCTTTGGCTGCAGAGAATATAGTCAATCTGATTTCGATGTTGCCCATCTGGTGATTTCCATGTGTAGAGTCGCCTCTTGTGTTGTTGGAAAAGGGTGTTTGTGATGACCAGCTTGTTCTCTTGACAAAACTCTGTTAGCCTTTGCCCTGATTCGTTTTGAACTCCAAGGCCAAACTTCCCTGTTGTTCCTTTTATCCCTACCTTAGCATTCCAGTCCCCCAGAATGAGAAGAACATCCTTCTTCGGTGTCAGTTCTAGAAGGTGTTGTAAATCTTCATAAAATTGTTCAATTTTAGTCTCCTCAGCAATGGAGGTTGGTGCATAAACTTGGATTATTGTGATGTTGAAAGGTCTGCCTTGGATACGTATTGACATCATTCTATCATTTTTGAGATTATATCCCATTACGGCTTTTCCCACTCTTTTGTTGACTATGAGGGCTACTCCATTCCTTCTACGGGATTCTTGCCCACAATAGTAGACATGATAATCATCTGAGTTGAAATTACCCATTCCCATCCTTTTTAGTTCACTGATGCCCAGAATGTCGATGTTTATTCTTGCCATCTCCTGTTTGACCACCTCCAGCTTCCCAAGGTTCATAGATCTTACATTCCAGGTTCCTATGCAGTATTTTTCTTTCCAGCATCGGACTTTCCTTTCACTTCCAGGCACGTCCACAGCTGAGCGTCCTTTCGGCTTTGGCCCATCCACTTCATCAGCTCTGGAGCTACTTGTGCTTGTCCTCCGCTCTTCCTCAGTAGCATGTTGGTAGCCTTTTGACCTGAGGGTCCCATCTTCCAGCGTCATATCTTTTAGCCTTTTGTTTCTGATCATGGGGCATTCTTGGCAAAGATACTGGAGTGGAATTGCCGGTTCCTACTCCAGGTGGATTGCGTTTAGTCGGAACTCTCCACTATGACCTGTCCGTCTTGGGTGGCCCTGCACGGCATAGCCCATAGCTTCTCTGAGTTACTCAAGCCCCCTCGCCACGACAAGGCAGCAATCCATGATTGGGATCCTGAGGTTTAGGGGCTGCAAAAAGCTTTCATTGGATCTTAGAGGGCCACAGCTGTTTCCCACTCCCCATTTTTTTTTACAAAATGTGGATGTACAGAAAAGGCTTCCTTGCATCCTCTAGCAGCTGATCATCATAAGAAGAAAAGAATTTGGATGGGGAGCCTAGAGGTGTTGCAGGGACCATCCAAATACCTTCCTCACCTTCTGTAAGGCATGAAGGGACTTCTAGAACCAATTTTAATTAGGTAATAGGGGTTATTGGGGCAGGGGCTACAGGTACTTGGCCCACATGCTGCCCACCTCAGTATTGAAGGGATTAAGCAAATTTTCAAATGATTGAATTAGTTTTAATTGCCTTCTGGGCAATCAGTTGCCTTCATACAATTTTAAGCCACTTGTAATTTAGATCAGAGTTCTTTAAAAAGTTTTAATTGCTTCTACTCAAGCTGCTTTCTTCCAGAGTAATAGATCAGTACTTCAAGTTATCTTTGAAAGCAATTAAAACATGTTGGCTGGGATCAAAACACCTGGGCTAGGATGAGATCCACATGGGGTTGCTGCATCATCAAATAAACAACAGGAAAAGGTGTCACTTTTTAAGTTACATTTTGCATATTTTAACTACATAATATGTTTTATGAACTGGTTGTACATTTTTTAAATTGCATTTTTTATATTTTAACCACATAATATGTTTTATGAACTGGTTGTACATTTTTAAACTGCCTTTTGTGTATTTTAGCCACATAATATGTTTTATGAATTGGTTGTATATTTTTAAACTGCATCTTGTATATTTTAGCCATAAATATATTTTATGAGCTGGTCACCAACCGTAATTTATTATTTATTCACCAAGAAAAGGAGTCTTATCTATGGAGGAGAGGAAAAGTGTTGAAACTGATCTTACAAAAGACTCTAGAATGTATATTTTGTATGTGCATGTGTGTACAGACTACACGGAAACACACATGCACTTATTTTAAAAATTGTCTTAAGCTGCATATGGAAGAAATATGAGGCAGTGACTTATGTCCTTTAGAGCCAAGCGGTTTGCTATATTAAATGATTTTCTGCATTGGCAACCATGCTTTTTGTAAATAGCAGCTGCAAAGATGCCTGATCTGAATTAGGACTATGTACTTTCCAGCTTCATGCTTCTATCCACAGCTACTACCACAGCTTCTCTCTTGGGGCAATTAGCAGGTTCAGGGAGACCCAACAGGATTCCGTCCATAGCATTTTTGAACCACCACTACCCTGCCTCACATAATTGCTTTCTCCCCCCCTCCTCCACCTAATTAATTATAGACAATCTTGCAGAAAAATCCAGTTCAAGTTAGTATATTACACTCTTTTCCCCACTAAGGCAATTTATTTTTATTATGTGGTCGATCTTTTTGAAATGTTATTTTGGAACATGCACATAATACAGTCTGTCTGTTGGGCTTCTGTGGTGAGACCTGGTATGGTATAAAACTGACTGGATGCGAACAAACTGGAACCATACGACATTTGCAGCTTTGCTTTCAAGAATTTGTTTTTTCTCCTTCAGATACAGTTTTTAAAATGGAAAGGAGATACCATAAACCTAACAGTCTGTGACCTTAACTATTAGATTCAGCAGTGCCTTTAGTAGAGAAATGGGTTCCTGTCATTAAATTTCAATGCAAGCCAAGAATTCACATGATGATTGTTCAGCCACAGCTGGTAGGATTGAACTGAGAGGGCCTTGGAAATGCCACAGCTATATAGCATTTATGTGGTGCCTTTCATCTTAAGCACTTTACAAATTGCATAGGTTCATATTAGTTGCCTGCTAATAAAATGTTGTGGCACAAGAAGAAGATGAAAAAATAGAGCAGCTGCTGATACGCATATTACTTTGGTAAGGCATTTAATGTAAACATTCTAATGTCTAGCATTTGATTATTGGGTGGTGGGTGTGATATAGATATTTAGTATATCATTATATAGAACTTTTATACAACTTCTGATTGTGTCTCTGTGTTCAGGTGTCAATATTTTCAATTATATTGTTGTATATAAAACCAAGAATCCCAAAATATGATCTGCAGTTTTAAAGTCTAGTTAGTACTTCTGAAAAAGTATGTGGATTCACAAAAACTCACTTTAAAATGTAAGTCTTTAAAGTGCTGTAACGTTGTTTTTTATCTTTTGTGTTTTGTGTTTATTTTTGTTGGGATACACTTGTGCGGATTAACATGGCTTATTTTTTGAAAGAAAAAATACAAAGAAAGTTTCCTAAGTGAGTTTATTCTTTGTGATACACAGGGATCTCTCACACAACCTCCTCTTCCACCACCTAGTGTTCTTTGTGTTTTGCCATTCTGTTCAGATCCTAAATTTGTAAGCATATTGAGACTAGAAGTGCATGTTGAAGAAATCTGCCACTTCCCACTCCCCTGTGTTATTACAATGTGGGCGCAGGTTACAAACTGACAATCTGAGGAGGGGGAGCTATTCACATGTGCAAGGAACCCTAAAGTTTATACACGCTGCAATTCTGACTTTAAAAGCAAACACACAAAGAGGAAAGTCACTCCGGACAGTTCAGTGAGAATTCCATGTGAGGAAGTGTGAAAGTTTATTAGAGTACTGAAGAGGAACACACCTATTAGGAGTACAGATATACTACAATATTTCCTTGTAGTTTCTTCTTCTTCTTCTTCTTCTTCTTCTTCTTCTTCTTCTTCTTCTTCTTCTTCTTCTTCTTCTTCTTCTTCTTCTTCTTCTTCTTCTTCTTCTTCTTCTTCTTCTCATATAGATCACTTAGAATGATGGTTGAATGTCTGTCATTTCAGAAACCATTGAAAAATAAGGTAGTAGGTTGTTTAACTCCATAAGTGAATAAAAATACAAAACTGCAAATGACGAAACAACAACAATCAAACATTAACAACAGTTCAACATTGCATGATAGGGATTTGTGAGGCCATAGAATGTTTATGATAGTTCAGCCAACAGGGTGTAGTTTGGTTGACTCTTGCAGTCTGCCTCCTAAATCTGTGGCTGAGAGGAATTTAAGATGTGAAATATTCCTGAGTCAGATTAAAAAACAGGGGGAAGAGATGGAAAGGAAAACAGAAAAAGAGATCAACTTGCTGCAAAGGCGAAAAACCAAACTATTCTGCCGATCATAGAATTATAGAATAATTAAGTTGGAAGGGGCCTATAAGGCCATCGAGTCCAGCCTACTGCTCAATATACAAATATAAATCAAAGCACATCTGACAGATGATTTTCCATTTATTTATTTATTTATTTTTTGAATGCCTCTAGCATTGGAGTACTCACCACCTCCCTAGGTAATTGGTTGTATACTATCCCATAGTGATTAAAGCATTCTCTGGGTGATTTACAAATTAATTAAGCAGGCTACACATTTCCTCACCTCCACCACCAGTGAGCTGGGTACTCAATTTACCAACCTCGGAAGAATGAAAGGCTGAATCAACCATGAGTCAGCTACTTGAGCTTATCAGGATCAAACTCAGGTTGAGCAGAGTCTTGACTGCAGGACTGCAGTTTAACCACTATGCCACAAGACTTATAGCAGGGGTGTGAAACCTATGGCTGTCCTAATTATGCTGGGCTGCTGCAGCTCACATCATCCCCAACTGGTATGGTTTTGGGGGGGGGGAGTTGCATGTGTAGGCTGTAGATTTCACACTTTCTCCTAAAGCTTACAGTAAGCATGGGGGATGGGAAGAGATTGGAGGTGGTCTTCTTTTCCCATTCCCCCATCTCTAGAACTCTTTACAGTCTCTTCCCTGCTCCATAACTTCATAGCTTCTTCATCCTGTTTAAACAGCGAGGGTTTATTGAAGCATACTGTATTTTTCGCTCCATAAGACGCACCTTTCCACAAGACGCACCAAATTTTTAGGAGAAGAAAACAGGAAAAAAATAATTTGTTTTCTTCTCCTAAAAATTGGTGAGCCTTATGGAGAGGTCCATCTTATGTAACACACCCTAGGACCCTTTGGAGGCTCACCCTGCCCCCCGGGAGTCAGAGGGGGCGACATCGCCAGTTTCTGGGACTCTGCTGAAGCTTCCCAAGCCTCAAAAGAGTCTGAGAAGCTGGTGATACCCCCCCTCTGGCCCAGCTGGGGGTAAGGGTGAGTCTCTAAAGGGTCCTAGGGTGTGTTCCAGGACCCTTTAGAGACTCACCCTGCCCCCCTCAGGGGTCAGAGGGGGCAAAATCACCACCTTCTGGGACTCTTCAGAGGCTTCCCAAGCCTCAAGACCCCCAAAAACTGGCGATTTTGCCAGTGCTGGCCCCATGCAGGGGTGGGAGGAGCGTGCCAAGGATCCTGGGAGGCTCCCTCGGACCCTTGCCACGCTCCCTCCCACCCCCCCACGGGGCCAGGGGGGGTAAAATCGCCAGCTTCTGGGAGTGTTTGGAGGCCCCCCCAAGCTTCCAAACACTCCCAGAACCTGGCGATTTCGCCAGGGCTGGCCCCGTGGGGGGGTGGGGGGAGCCTGGCAAGGGTCCTGGGAGGCTCCCTTGGACCCTTGCCACGCTCCCTCCCACCCCCCCACGGGGCCAGGGGGGTAAAATCGCCAGCTTCTGGGAGTGTTTGGAGGCTTATCAAGCTTCCAAACACTCCCAGAACCTGGCAATTTCGCCAGCGCTGACCCCGTGGGGGGTGGGAGGAGAGTCGCAAGGGTCTGAGTGAGCTTTCAATGACCCTTGTGACACTCCCCCCACCTGGAAGCTGGCAATTTCGCCGGCGCTGGTCCCGTGGGGGGTGGGGGAGCCTTGCAAGGGTCCTGGAAGGCTCACCCGGACCCTTGCGACGCTCCCCCCCATGGGGCAAGCAGCGACGAAATTGTGCCTTTGTTCCATTAGACGCATGGACTTCCTGCCCCACATTTTGGGAGGGAAAAAGTGTGTCTTATGGAGCAAAAAATACGGTATTTTTGTTTTAAATACTTTGAAAGAAATCTTCAAACATCTCTTTAACAAGGTAGCTAGCTGCCTTAGTAATCTGAAAACCACCATCATAGAAATTTCCCAAAACATGTTGTTTGTACTCCACTGTGTTTTGAATTAAACATAAATTAAATACACACTGGCACAGCTTTAGACACTTCCAGTAACAAATTTCATCCTAGAGACTACGTGCAATTCTGGATGTAGAAAAGTGGACCTTTTTGTTACATGCCTCAGTCTTCTTGCTATTTTTTATTTTTAGGAATACTAAAACCAGCCTTCCGACGTCATCATTTTAAGGCTGTGATTATATCATGCAACTTAACCAGGAACAAACCAGATTCCCTAACAGAAACAAAAGGTTGTTGAAAACTGCTATGCTGTTTATAAGCTAAACTCCAGTCTACAATGCTGTAATGTCTGTATGAGAGAAGAGGGCAAATTTCCCTTCATTACCCAGATTGAGTTGAATATGTCGCACTAAAATATAGTAGTTGTCTAACACACTGGTTCTTAACCTTGGGTTACTCAGGAGTTTTGGACTGCAACTCCCAGAAGCCTTCACCACCAGCTGTCCTGACTGGAGTTTCTGGGAGTTGCAGTTCAAAAGCATCCGAGTAACAAAGGTTAAGAACCACTGGTCTAACACACCTTCTAGGATGCCTTTTGCTCCACCTCTAGAAGGCCACTGATTCCCTTCAGAAGATGCAGTTTCTGTAAATAGTCCAGCACCTTGAATTGAATTGAGCATCTTATTTTTGATTAAGGAAAAAGAATCCTATTCACATATCTAACCACATAAAGTTAAAAAGGGTTTCCCCTTTTCCATCATACTTTTCTTCATACGATTAGAAGAGGCACCCTGCGGACAGCCAGACACAGGGAACAAATGACTATTGCAGTTCTCTTCCGGGCACAGCTTTTCTTAATAGGATTTTCACCAAAGTGTATAACAACACTGTACACAATTCATACATAATAACAAATATAGCAGGCATCTATTAAAAGAAAATTTCTGTGACACTGAAATTAAACAACAGTTTTGAAAATGCAGCTCCCACGTACCTGTTCTTTTCTTCTAATTTAAAAACTTGTCAGATATCAAATGCTTAAACATTTTAGCCAGTTTTAAAGGAAAGTTGGTAGTCCTCCTAAATTTGACATTTGTGGAAAATTTATCAGGACAGACCAATTAAACTGAAAATTCTTTATGTTCCTCCAATTACATCTTTGGAAAAATATATATTCTCTTCTTATATCATTATAACCTCTCTACAGCTGAAAAAACAAATCAGAACATTCAGGAAGTCACCTTGGGGAAAAAATTAATGGGAGAGGTATAGAATTGAACAAATATTGCATGAGGTTAAGGTGTCACATCCCTAATACTACATGATACTTGTCATCTCTTTTTCAAAGGGATTCCATTTTTGTTATGGCATTCCAACTGCACTTAACAGAGAAAGGAGCATACTGTGAGACGTGACACTGGATTTAAGCCAATTATAGCAGCTATAATTAGATTATACAATGGTGACTTCAAAGATTAGAAGCATGTTTACAATCCAGTACAAACCAGACTGACATTATTTTGCACTAACAGATACTGTATGTCTCCAAAAGAAGTTGAATCAAATTTAATAGGAGTTTATTTTTGAGATACATACTTGTTTTTTCTCCTTTGCTGACTCATATTTTTTATTGTTTCAGTGTTGTGGATTTATTACAGAACAACTTGGATGTTGTTCAATGAGAAGGAAATCAAGTTTTAGAAATAAAGAAAAACATACTCTGAATTCAATCCATTCCACTGCAGTCATGGAATGTTTCTACGTGCGGCATAGCATGGAGCTACAGGAGGTGCAAAGAGGCCTTCTGTTACTTGTAACGGCCAGACACTCTTGAATGACCACGTAGATTCTGATGGAAAGAAAAAAGGGGGCGACAGGAGTCTCTTAAGCTGCCATAGGTACCCTTCTGAAAAATGGGTGCAGCACCCACCACAGAACAGAACATATTCTCTGAATGTATCCCCATTTAATTCAATAGAATTTCAATCATGTAAAACCACAAATTTTGAAATGAGGGGTGATTTGTTTCAAAATAAAACTTTTGGCTCCATTAATGGGGTAGTTCCAAATATTTGTTATTATGTATGAGTTGTGTACAGTGTTGTTATACACTTTGGTGAAAATCCTATTAAGAAAAGCTGTGCCCAGAAGAGAACTGCAATAGTCATTTGCTCCCTGTGTCTGGCTGTCTGTAGGGTGCCTCTTCTAACTGTATGAAGAAAAATATGATGGAAAAGGGGAAACACTTATTTAACCTTAGGTAGTTATCTATGTGAACAGGATTCTTTTTCCTTATTAAAAAATAAGATGCTCAATTCAATTCAAGGTGCTGGACTGTTTACAGAACCTGCATCTTCTGAAAGGGATCAGTGGCCTTCTAGAGGTGGAGCAAAAGGCATCCTTGAAGGTGTGTTAGACAACTACTATACTTTAGTGTGACATATTCAACTCAATCTGGGTAATGAAGCGAAATTTGCCCTCTTCTCATATGGACGTTACAGTTTAGCTTACAAACAACATAGAAGTATTCAGCAACTTTTTGTTTCTGTTGGGGAAGTTTGTTTCTGGTGAAGTCACATAAAATAGGGTTTCAGTTAAGACCCTTGTGTATTGGAGCATAAATTACTGTTCTTCTCTCGCTCCCATCTTGTCATTGTGGGCCTAGAAATGCTTTGGATATTTTGGAAATCTTGAATCAAAGTTCTTTAAGATAAGGTTTAGGACAGCTCTATGACTCCTGTTACTGAAATGCTTGAATTTTGTCCAAAGTTTAGTTCCTAGGTGCTCTTTTCCTCTCCGTCTGTCTGTCTCCTCAGTCTTTCTTTTATTATCCCCAGCATATAATATAGTAAATTAAATTAACATCCATTTTCATTTTAGATAAGAGAAATAGCTAATGGAGAAATTACTCTGGGACTAAAAGGCATGCATAAACAAACATGCAATAAAGTGGTTAAACAAAATTGTTACATTCTTAGTGCTATAGGTAGATACATTATATTTCTACAGACTGTTGAGTTTATTGTAACACAAAAATGGTATTTTACATATATAAATCAAGTTTTTTGAAAAGTGTATTGAAATGAATAATGTTTATTGAAGGGGTGATTAATAACTTCTGGATGCACACTGCATATAAGGATAGTTGTCTTATTGTATAGAGATAGTTTGCCTTCTGGTGGATTTAATATAATAATGAAACATTTACAGTTTTGGATAGCTGCTAAATGTTAAGTTACTGCTGGATGCTGAGACAGACGTTTAGGAAGAGGCAAAGTGATAACAAAGAAGAGCATTTTATTAATCTCAACCAAAAACGTATAGGTGAGGAGTTCTCATTCCGGTTTTTGTTGCTGGCTAGGAGAAGCTGCTCAGCTCCTTCTGCTTTATCTTTGTTTTGTTTCATGAGCTCATTGAAAACAAAACATCTCTTCAACCTTGTTTTATCTTCTGTTGTCCTTTGTTCCCTGCTGCTGGAGTGGAATTGTTGAGACCTGCTTTTCAAGCAAAATAATATCTAGTCATTTGCTGCTTAAACGAACTGGTTTATGGGAAGTTTGTGTGGGAATGGCCAAACTCCCAGTCTGGAAGTTTGGGAATTTTGATTGGTGAAGCAAGCAGAGATGGCAGAAGGAAATAAGGCAGTGTTGTGAAATTGATGGTTGGGGTCTGAGAGACTGCAAAGATCTGGGATGTTAGCTTGAAGTTACAATGCTGCAAAAGCAGGAGTATTTTCCCTTGCTGTTGCTGGAGAGGTAGCACTTATAGGTGAGATAGTGTCCCTATCACATCACACTACATTAAGCTCTTGGTCAAGAAGTGGATTATTTCACATTACATAGCAAGGTCCTGGCGAAACAGTCACTCTGTTGAATCAGTTCTTGCTGCAGTATAGTGAAGAAACCAACCCCTCCCCAAGAACCATTACAATATTTTCCTAATTTGCTTTCCTGGTACTGTTTAGTACTCTTGTACAAAATGCAGATCCACTCCTGGCTGTGGTTCTGCCTCCAACCATCCTTATATCCATTTTATCCAAGAATATTGTGTCCCAGTTCAGCAAATGAGTCTCAGACTACATGTAGTTCCTCAGAGCACGTAGAAAGCAACCTTTTCTTGTTTTGAATTTACTTGTACCTGTGTAGCACCGATATCCTGTAGCTAGTCCCAATGAAGATTAGATGAGTTGAATGAATTGTTGAATGGTAGGCTTAACATTTATGTAAATGCCACAGAGTCAGTGAGCCTGTTCTAGCTGAAACAGGCACTTGGACCTTAATCTGAATTTAGGATATTGTTCTTTTTGTAAACTTTCCAAGCTAGCCAACATCTGGAAACATGATTTGAGCCTGAGTTGGTCTCAATAAGCAGACACCACAGAGAATAGTGATTTAGTTAAAATTTCCAAATTTCATATAGAGTATATCACAGAAGTGAGTACAGCCCCTCACATTTCATAAATATTTTAGTGTAGCTGTTCATTGACAACACTGAAGAAATGACACTTGGCTATTTTATAAAGCTTATATAACAGTGTAGATGTGCTGTCCCCTCAAAATAACACAACACATAGTCATTAATGTCTAAACCACTGGCAACAAAAGTGAGTACACCCCTAAGTGACAATGTCCAAATTGGGCCCAAGTAACCGTTATCCCTCCCTGATGTCATGAGACCCATTAGTGTCACAAGCCTCAGGTGTGAAGAGGGAGCAGGTGTTATCACTCTCACTCTCTCAGACTGGTCACTGAAAGTTCCACATGGCACCTCATGGTAATGAATTATCTGAGGATCTGAAAAAACAAATTGTTGCTCTACATAAAGATGGCCTAGGCTAAAAGATTGCCAAAACTCTGAAACTGAGCTGCAACACGGTGGTCAAGACCATACAGTGGTTTAACAGGACAGATTCCTCTCAGAACAGGCCTCAACATAGTTGACCAAAAGAGTTGAGTGCTCGTGCTCAGTGTCATATCCAGAGGTTGGCTTTGGAAAATAGACATATGAGTGCTGCCAACATTGCTGCAGAGGTTGAAGGAGTGGAGGGTCGGCTTGTCAGTGCTCAGACCATACACCACACACTGCATCAAATTGGTCTCCAGGACTATCATCCCAGAAGGAAGCCTCTTCTAAAGATGATGCACAAGAAAGCCCACATACGGTTTGCTACAGACAAGTGGACTAAGGACATGGATTTCTGCAACCATGTCCTGTGGTCTTATGAGACCAAGATAAACTTATTTGGTTCAGATGGTGTCAAGCGTGTGTGGCAGCACTAGGTGAGGAGTACAAAGGCAAGTGTGTCATGCCTACAGTCAAGTGTGGTGGGAGTGTCATGGTCTAGGGCTGCATGAGTGCTGCCAGCACTGGGGAGCTACAGTTCATTGAGGGAACCATGAATGGCAACATGTACTGTGACATACTGAAGCAGAGCATAATCCCCTCTCTTGGGAGACTGGGCCGCAGGGCAGTATTCCAACATGATATCAACCCCAAACACACCTCCAAAATGACCACTGCCTTGCTAAAAAAGCTGAGGGTAAAGGTGATAGATAGATAGACTGACCAAGCATGTCTCCAGACCTAAACCCTATTGAGCATCTGTGGGGTATCCTGAAACGGAAGGTGGAGGTGCACAAGTTCTCTAACATCCACCAGCTCTGTGATGTCATCATGGAGGAGTGGAAGAGGACTCCAGTGGCAACCTGTGAAGCTCTGGTGAACTCTATGCCCAGGAAGGTTAAGGCAGTGCTGGAAAATAATGGTGGCCACACAAAATATTGACCCTTTGTGCCAAATTTGGACGTTGTCACTTAGGTGTGTACTCACTTTTGTTCCCAGCGGTTCAGATATTAATGGCTGTGTGTTATGTTATTTTGAGGGGACAGCACATTTACACTGTTATACAAGCTGTCTACTCACTGCTTTACATTGTAGCCAAATGTCATTTCTTCGGTGTTGTCACATGAAAAGATATGCTAGAATATTTATGAAATGTGAGGGGCTGTACTCACTTCTGTGATATACTGTAAATACCAAATATCTTTATTAGGTCATGGCAAAGGGCGGCAACTATGTGTAGGCTTTTGAGATCTCTGATCCATCAGGGATTAAAGTATAAAAAGCAGGTTGGAGAGAAGTGATTTGACGTTTATGTTGTCAAGATAAACATTAAATACACGGGCTTGAAGAAAGAAAAGTTTGTTCTTCTATTTGTGCGAACAAAAAGTAAATCTGGAAATGCAGGTTTTTTTATTCATGAAAACCTAAGAAAAATCAAACAGATTAAAAAAAACTAGATATACTTTTAGCAACTAATTGCTAAAGCTGGAGCAAGCCAGAATGAAAATTGATGTTAAAAGTAGTGGGATGTGGTGGACATATTTCAGAGCAATATTTTAAAGATCAAACCCATCAAACAATACTCTTCCATTAAGTCCTCAGAACCCCAAAACCAACCAGGACAGAATGATCCAGAACAGCAACTTCCAAGTAGGATAAACAAACAAAAAAATTAATTAGGCACATGTGACTGGGTGAGACAAATGGAACAACTCACAAAACATCTCCATGTATTTATTTTGGGCAGAAAATCCACATTGCACAAAAGAACCTGGGACAATATCTTCAGAACAAGAGTCCAGCTAAATTTACATTTCCCATCAGACTAGAGAGGACTGATGCAGCAAGCCTGAAAACATATCCAGGAACCACATCTCAGTATCCATCTGAGGTGGAAAACCCATATTGTGTGCTTAGATATAAGACAATTTTCCTTCTTCTGAGACTCATAGCTTATTCTTTGATAGTTACGTACTGGTGCAAAGTAATACCCATTTTTAAAAATACTGATGTCAAACAGGGCGTTAAAGGTACCACTGATGGGCCAGGATCATTGCTGTGGTGGATGAAATTGTGGCTTTCTCTTAATGTCTTTTTCTTAATGTTCTGACACCTCCAGAGGGAAAAGATAGTGAACTTCTTTAGAATTTAAAATCTGTATGGGATAAGAAGCCAGAAGACAAGATGTAGAAGCCATATTTGTGACTTAATGTAGGCAGCTGTTTCTCTCAGTTGCTGCTGCTCAAACTGTTAACTTGCATCAGCTAAGGAGTGAGTTGTTGAAAGATGATTATGTGCTTCTCTAGTGTATGAGTATGTTCACATAAGCATTAAGAAATGTAGCATAACTAAAACTTAACACATTATGTATTTTATTGTCATTTTGGGAGCAGCTGACTAAAGCAAGACCAGAATTATCTATAATATCCTAGAGGTTGGTAGCTGATCAAATGTTTTCCTGCCTTAAATAAATGTTAACAGAAGAATTTAAGATTTGTAGAGGGTTTTATGTCCAAATAATCTACTAAATAAATTAATATCTGCTTTGCCAAATAATAGAATGTTTTCTTCAATACTGTTGTTTTTACAAGCTGACAGATCATTCAACACACTTCTCCTTGTACCAGAAAAGACATTTCCTGAGGGGAGAAGAAAAGGGAAATATGGAAAACGCATCACTCCATAATTTTGACCTTTTTTATATTATTTGCCGATTTCAGTTGCACATTCCTCTGGCTAGCAAAGTGTGAGGCACTGAACAAACATAGGCAAGGACATGGTTTCAGTTGAGAAATGGCTGTTGACAAAAATGGGAGGTGTTTTCTTTCTTTCTTTCTTTCTTTCTTTCTTTCTTTCTTTCTTTCTTTCTTTCTTTCTTTCTTTCTTTCTTTCTTTCTTTCTTTCTTTCTTTCTTTCTTTCTTTCTGAGTTACAGGATACTTTAATAAGAAGGGTATGTAGCACCCCCTGCACTGGGGGTGTATTCTCATACATATGCACCTCATTATATTGTTTGACAAAGTTTAATCGAAGTAGGAAACTTCTGGAGGTTTGAGGGCCCCATGGTTCCCCCCCCCCTCGGTCCTTGGAGAGACCTACCTGTTCCTTGCCCACTCCAACAGTTGTTTTTCTTTCTAAAAAGCTTTTCAAAAGTGGCCAATTATTTTTGTTAATAAACAAATAGGCAAAGCAGCTACCATGTTGTCTACTCACAAAGAGAATATGGCTTAATAAGAAGCTGATGGCATATACCAAGATCCAGGTCTATAGAGCCAGTGTCCTGAGCACACTCCTGTACTGCACTGAGTCCTGGACCCTTTGTGCCCAGCAGGAGAGGAAGCTGAACACGTTCCATATGCGTTGTCTCTATTTTGGTATCACCTGGCAGGACAAAGTTCCAAATAGAGTAGTAGTCCTAGAATGAGCTGGAATGTTTAGCATGTATACATTACTGAAACAGTGACATCTACATTGGCTTGGGCATGTCATGAGAATGGCTGATGGTCGGATTTCAAAAGGTCTCCTATATGGAGAATGAGTGCAGGTAAATCACCCCAGAGGGAGACCACAGCTGCAATACAAGGATATCTGCAAGCGGGATCTGAAGGCCTTAGGAATGGACTTCAACAAATGGGAAACCTTGACATCTGAACATTCAGCCTGGAGGCAAGCGGTGCAGTATGGCATCCCAATTTGAAGAGACACTTGTTCAGCAGGCCGAGGCAAAGAGGCAGTCTCGCAAGCAGCAAAATCAGTGAGCTGGACAGGGGACAGATTGCATTTGTCTTCAGTCTGGAAGGGATTGTCACTCTCATATTGGCCTTCTCAGCCACACTAGATGCCGTTCCAAGACCTCTATTCAGAGCATGTTACCATGGTCTCTCAAGACTGAAGGATGTCTACAATTCTTTTTGTTTGCTTAGAAAAAAGTCAAACATGGGCAGGGATATTGGTGCCCCCTGCCATATATGACAGAATTGGTTCCCATGTCCACTGGAAGGCATAAAAGCTCTTTTTTATATTAAAATGGCTTTGAAACATTAAAAATTAGGGTGATGCTGGGGTGTGGGGTGCTGGGGGGACATATTTAGACCCCTGTGGGGCTCCATGTGGTCTGTGAATCAAACTTTTCCCATCCTTGCTTTAAATGAGACCTGGAATCTGGCAGTGCTATGACAGTGTCTCAGAGCTGGGTCAGATATCCTGAATTTCAACAGCCCAGTATGCAGTGGCATATTTTATTAATAACTTTTGTTTTAAGTTTTGCTAAGGAGTTTTTGGCCAGATTACTGCACTTTATTTCTGCAGAGGGCGCCTACTTAATTATGTGGTAAATACTGTTTAGAAGGATGCTTAAGTTGTTGTTGATTTTTGTTGAGTGTACACCAGCCACGACTTTCAAGTGGGCCACTACTGAAGAAAAGTTTTTTGGAACAGAAATATTCATACATTTTGAACTTTAGCTAGTTTCATGGTAATAAAATAACAATACTATTAATGTCATTAATGTGTATCAGACATGTGAATAATGATGTGTTTTATGTGCCAGTTGTCTGTTGTTATTTTTATTTTATAAGGAATTGGAGTTGGCCACAACGTCATGTGAGGATTTTAGGTAGAGATAAGACAGTAAAAGAGAACTAAGTACATTTTCTCTGAGGATTGACCTTAAACTACAGTTTTGCCTTGAGTTCCGTGTCAGTTCTTGGTGAACAGGAAGGAATTTGTTCTTGGATCAATTAGCTAGTCATGTGATTTGGTTATTGAACCCTCATCACAGACATCTGTATAATGGAGTGCATCTTTGTCTTGCTTTTATTTGTTGCTTACTCCAAGTTGGATGATTAAATGTACAGTATTTTATTATATTGGCTGATTCTTCAAGAACGTTGAATATGGAGGATTCTGCACTGGTGTGGGATGTTAGATTACTTTGAGGCCTTTTCCTACAGCACCGCAACCTAGTTATTATATTTGTTCCCTGAGAAATTTTCTTTTGCTTCTTAAACAGAAGAGAGAGAGAGAGAGAGAGAGAGAGATGCACTTTGAAAATCATCTGCCAATAGTGGCTCTGCTCTTCAGGTGCTGAAAAGAATGCTGTTCAACAGCTGTGCTGTTCTTGAATTGCACAAAAACACACAGTACCAGAAAACAGTGGTCATGTGAGAGAGGCATGTCAGGCTGCCATGTTTCAGACCGGACATTAGAGCACAGGATTAGAAATGATGCAGGTGCTCAGACCACATTTCAAATCTGTCAGAGGCAAAAGTTCAAAGTCTAGACTGCTGGTGCCCATGGACAATTACCTGGAAAGAGTCCAACACGCCTGTCACTCTCAAAAAGCACTCCCTACTAAATATCAGCTGCCTGAATATATAGTGAAACTTTATCAAAGACCCACATGTGGAATGTCCAGATGGAATGCAGAGGGGGTGAAATTAAGAGTTTCTAATCACAGACAAAGCCTAAAAATGCCACAGTGTGGGGTATGCAAATGTGGAAAACTCTATCTCAGTTATGTCCCCCTGGGTACTTGGTCCAACACCAGGGTCGCCTGGAGGGGTGGGGAGGAGGTGTGGCAATAGTCTACAAGGATTCCTTCCATTTTTCCAGACTCCCTGTCCCCTTGGGAAATGGTCTAGAGGGCCTGTATTGTGTATTGGGCTTGCGAGACAGACTAGGGATTCTGCTGGTGTACCGCCCACCCTGCTGCTTACCAACAGTCTCCCTACCTGAGCTGACGGAGGTGATCTCGGATCTGGTGGTGAGGACCCCCAGACTTTTGGTACTGGGGGACCTCAACCTCCATGCCGAGGCCACTTTATCAGGGGCAGCTGAGGACTTCATGGCCGCCATGACAACCATGGGGCTGTCTCAACATGTCATCAGCCCGACTCATGAGAAAGGCCATACACTTGACCTAGTATTCTCTACGGGACAGGGGGATGGTGGTCCGGATGTGGTGGATTTATCTTTGACTCCGTTGTCATGGTCGGACCATTTCCTGGTAAAATTTAGACTCTCAGCCACTACTACCCTCTGCAGGGGTGGGGGATCAATTAAAATGATCCGCCCCCGGAGACTTATGGATCCTGAAGGATTCCTGAATGCTCTAGGGGAGTTTCCAACTGATATGGTCGGCGCTGCTGTCGAAGCCCAGGTCGCCTTGTGGTACAAGGAGATGGCCCAGGCGGTTGACACGATCGCACCTAGGCGCCCTCTCCCTGCCCGCAGAGCCTATAAGGCTCCATGGTACACAGAGGAGCTTTTGGCCATGAAACGGTTGGGGAGACGGCTTGAGCGCAGATGGAGGAAATATCGCTGCGACTATGACCAAACACAGCTTAGAGCCCATTATCGGGCCTACTCTGTGGCAATACGGCTGGTGAAACGCCAGTATTTCTCCAGCCGTATCGCTTCCTCGGTGTGTCGTCCAGCAGAGGTATTTCGAGTGGTCTGGGACCTTCTTCAACCTAATGGTTCGGTGGAGGTCCTGGACTCCTCAGTGGCTCGCTGTAACAAATTTGTTACACACTTTGAGGGGAAAATTGCTCAGATTCGCAAAGAGTTGGACTCCACTGTTGATGCAGAGCCCATGGTTGTGTCCAGTGCTCCGGCCTTATGTCATAATTTATTGGATGAGTTTCAGTTGTTGCGACCTGAGGATGTGGACAGGGTGCTTGGATTGGTTCGTGCCACCACTACACAACTCGACCCTTGCCCATCATGGCTAATAAAGAAATCTGCCAGGGGAGTTTGCACCTGGATCCTGGAGGTCATCAACTCCTCGTTAAGAGAGGGAGTGGTTCCTGCCCCATTAAAGGAGGCAGTGATTCGCCCACTCCTAAAAAAAACTAATCTGGATCCAGGTCTAGTGAACAACTATCGTCCAATAGCAAACCTCCCTTTTCTGGGCAAGGTGTTGGAACGTGTGGTGGCTGAGCAGCTCCAGGCTCTCCTGGATGAAACGGATTATCTAGATCCATTTCAATCGGGTTTCAGGCCGGGTTATGGGACGGAAACTGCCTTGGTCGTCCTGTTTGACGACCTTTGCCGGGAGAAAGACAGGGGTAATGCATCCCTGTTGATTCTCCTGGACCTCTCAGCGGCTTTCGACACCATCGACCATGGTGTCCTTCTGGACAGACTAGCTGGGATGGGAATTGGAGGCACTGTTTTACAGTGGTTCCATTCCTACCTGGCTGATCGAGTCCAGAAGGTGGTGCTGGGGGACAGTAGCTCTGACCCATGGCGGTTGCGTCATGGGGTTCCTCAGGGCTCTATACTGTCCCCCAAGCTGTTCAATATCTACATGAAACCGCTGGGGGAGGTCGTTGGGAGGTTTGGGCTGAGGAGTCAGCAATATGCTGATGACACCCAGCTCTACCTCTCATTTTCTACCAATCCAGGTGTGGCAGTCACCGTTCTGAACTCGTGCCTGGACTCGATAATGGTCTGGATGCGGGTCAATAAACTGAGGCTCAAGCAAGACAAGTGCTGCTGGTAGGTGCCCCGCCAGATAGGGTAAAGGGCCATTTCCCTACTTTAAATGGGATTACACTCCCCCTAAAGGACAGGGTCTGCAGCTTGGGGGTGCTCCTTGACCCCAGTCTGACCTTGGAAGCCCAGGTGGACTCGGTGTCCAGGGGTGCCTTCTTACAGCTGCGGAGAATATATCAACTTCGCCCTTACCTGGATGAGCGGAGCCTAGCAGCAGTCACTCATGCACTGGTAACAACCAGACTGGACTACTGCAATGCGCTATACGTGGGGCAGCCTTTGAAGATGGTCCGACGACAGCAACTGGCACAGAACCAGGCTGCGCGGCTGGTAAATGGTGCCGCTGCACGTACGCATATCACGCCGGTTTTGAAAATTTTACATTGGCTGCCGGTTGCTGCTCGGGCCCAATTCAAAGTGCTTACTTTGACATATAAAGCCCTAAACGGCTTAGGACCTGGTTACCTAAAGGACCGCCTTCTTCCATATGAACCTGCCCGTCCTCTAAGATCAGGCCAGGAGGCCCTTCTGAAGGTGCCATCCCTGAAAGAGGTGAAGGGGATGGCATGTCGGAATAGGGCCTTCTCGGCTGTTGCCCCCCAACTTTGGAATGCCCTCCCTAGAGAGATCCGCCTGGCTCCAACACTCTTGGCTTTCCGGCGCCAGGCACAGACCTTTCTGTTCAGCCAGCATTTTAATTAAACAATATCCCCTAGCTGGCCATATGAGCAGCAGGACTTATTAATTTTAATGTTTTAAGAATTATTTTAATATATGCTATTTTATATTGTCTTTTAAAATGTTTTTAATGTTTTTAAGTTTTAATGCTGTATGCCGCCCAGAAGCCACTGGCAATGGTGCGGCTAAAGATATTGTAAATAAATAAATAAATAAGATGCCTCCAGGTCACACAAGGAAACAGGCTTCTAAGTGAGATTTCATAGAATCATGCTACAAGTCTGTGCTTCAGAGCGTAACTACTTCAACAGAAGTTCAATCCAGTGAACATTAATTGCTTTAAGACAGCATGTTTCTTGGATTATGAGTGCCTTCTAGCCATGCTCAGAGGCACTTTTTGTCTATACCAGAACTGCATTTTCATTTATTTATTTATTTATTTATTTATTTATTTATTTATTTATTTATTTATTTATTTATTTATGTAACTTATATGCCTCCCACTCTACCCAAAGGTCTCTGGGCGGCTTACAACAATTTTGTGGTGTGGAGGGGTGCTGTTTTAGGCAGGAAGCTATGTGCCGCTTGCTCCCGCCACCACTGTGCTGCCTCATCCTAGAGAAGAAAGAAGAAACACACTCATTTACATTCAGCAGCAGCTCCATATGCTTTCTACATCCGTGTCCCTGGACTAGGGAGAGGCAGGCAACGGTGCATCAACCGTCGCATCAGCAATGACTTATGGAATACTGTATTGATTGTGCACCGCTTGGAATACTGTATTGATTGTGCACCGCTAATATGTCATGCCTCATAAATGACTTCGGCATAGACCAAGTAATCTGATAAAACCATGAATTAACTTCTTGGGATGCTTGCCCTCAGATCAGTCATGTTGCCTCTTGAAAATATAGAACTAGGCATGTGACATGGGTTAGCTTATAGAAAGAAGTCATTGTGGCTCAACCTGCTCTCCATTCAGAATCACCATTAGGAGTTTAGGAAAGCTTTTGTTTTTTTTTAACCCCCAAGTTGCTTGTCTTTAAACATAGTAGTTCCAGAAACTTTACAATAGTTATGTAGAATTCTTCATCTCCGTCCTGTGAAATTATTAGGAGATAGATCTTGGATGTTTTCATTTTGTGGGTAAGGAGGCAAGAATGCCTTCTTCATGACTGTAAAATTGCCTGTGATATTATGACTTGGTTCTTCTCTGCAGCTTGTAAGAGACCAGATGTCTCAAAATAGAAGCTATGGTAGAAGAATCCCATTGCTTTACACTGTTTTGAGTGATGGAAGTTTGCCAGAGGAAACTGCTTCGCTACCATTTTCAGTACTTTGGTGCCATGATTATGGACATCTGGAAGGGTGAGGGATTATTAGACCTTTCTACTCAGCTGGGTTCAGGTGACTCAGAGGCCAGTAGAACTGCATTTGGCCCCATAAAAGCACTGACTCACTGGTTTGGCTCTTTGCTCTGAGCAATTTGTTGCTGCAACACAGACTAAGCTACTTTGACTGCTCCTTGGCTTGACTGCGAACTTAGCAGCTTGTATTTGGATTCTCCCATTAATGCCTGCCAAATAGAAAAGTCCTGTGCACTTTAATTATCAAAATTCCTTGGCTATCTAATCGCCAAGCGCATGTAGGAGGTTTCTTGACTTAGAAGTCAAGATTTTGGTTTATGCTCAGTGTCGTTTACATAAAAAGGTTTACCTCTCCAGTAAGTGCTTGTCCTTTTATCTAAACTAAGCAGCTGATCCAGTTTAATAGAAATGCTGGTGTTCCTCTCTACTTTAGATCCAGTATCCATGCATTCTTGTAGCATCCTAATACCAGTCCACCTCTGCAGTATGTATTATTGCAGCCTTGTAATTTAAGACATGTGTCCTGATCTTTCTTAAGAACTGTTCATGCATATAAATAAATGCCCCTTATTTCACAGAAAAGCAGCTGTTCAGAGAATAACACATATTCTTATTTCAGATTTACCACAGATCCATCCAACACCAGCTGCAAAAAAAGGTGTTCTTTATTCATTAAGCTTCAACTGGCAGTCCTATAATAATTGTGGATCACCTGTAATATGTTACATTTTCAATCAGTTTGGTTTGAAATATTTTTCTTTATATTTGTTTTATAGGGGTGGGAAATCTGACTATACCTGTTGACTTAGCTAGTTCCAAGATTTGTTTCTTTTATTGCAGTTTCTATCTAAGGCTGTATGATGTATGGTTCTTTTAGCTGCCTTAAAGAAGACATGGGCTGTATATTCTGTAACTAAAATACCTGCTGTGTAATTGTGTGTTTCGGTGTATGTCCATACAAACATTGTTTTGTATTCTTTCTTTCTGTTCCAAACTTTCTCTTCATGTCCTCTCAAATTCTTCAGTCTTGTACCATTCTAAATTGTCCCAGGTGCACTATTTTTGCCATAACGTTACTTACAACTTATGGTGACCCTACAAATTAATAACCTCCAAAAGGTCCCACCATTACTACTCTTGAAAAGGTGTTGTGGACAAAGTCCCTAGTTTCTTTTACTGAGTCCTATGTTTGATCTTCTTTATTTCCTATTGCCTTTCACCTTCCTGAGCATTACTGACTTTCCAAATAAGTCTTTTCTTTTCATGGCATGTCCAAAGAAGATATCATCAAGTGCAATCGTAGTTTGTAATGAGATTTCGGGTTTGGTTTGATCTAGACCCATTTATTATTTTTTTTCTGGCAGTCTTTCTTACCCGTTAAGCTCTCTTCCAATGCCTTATTTCAAATAAGACAATCTCCTGCATTGTCCATCTTTGACAGTTCTGCATTGTGAGTCTATTTGTGTAAATAGACTTTGCATTTGCTTGAATGCTAAGTAACAAGAATTGATTGACAGTTGAATGCGAGGATGGTGCCAGGAGTGGTAGTTATGACAGTCTGAAAGGTCGACAGAATATTTATGAATGGAATTGTGATTGGTATGTCTGGTTCCCTGACTAGAGATGTTCTGGTTTGTGTATAAGGGTGTGTGAGAGAGTCCATCCATGCTACTAGTTGCTGCTGTTAGTTACGAATCTGAGAGTCAATCAGAGTTTGCAATTTAGAATGAGAGTGGTCCCCTTGCGAAGAAGTTGTCAATAAGAAAGTGGTCTTCTTAATATTTATACAAAACAACACACATTCTCTGTATCTGGAACAGAAAATGTTGAAAATTATGAAAAGGAAAAGAAAAGTTTTAGGATTGTATACTGTAGAAAATAACATATTGAAACACTGTTCTTATAGGCAGATTTTTAACCAGTATCTTTGTATTTTTTATAATTTTCTTTGGTTTGCGAGCTCTGCTTATTATTTTTTTAAAAGCAGTCCTAAGATATTGTATCCATATAGTCTACTGATCAGTGCTATAACACATGGCTTATGTCATGTTACCAAAGTAAACAAAGCTATGTTTCACCAAAAGCATTCTTACATTTTGAAAAGGACAATGTGAAGTCAGCCATTAGTTGTAGCAGAGTTAAAGAAGCAGTATAAAAAAGGAACTGTTTGCTTGGGTGATGATAGAGGTAATCCAAGAGAAAGAGCCCCAGGTTAAATAGCAACTTCAGACTTAGTGCAGGGGCTTTAGGGTGATTGTTGCTTGGGTAGCGGCGTACGTAGATAGAGAAGGGATGTGAGCACCCACAACATTTATACATTGTCTTTGGGAATGTATGGATGATCCGGGCCTTGGTCTCCAAAAAAACACCCTTACACCTCAGGATCATTTCTCGTTCTTCATAGCTGTTCTTCTGAGTCAGGGTGCGATCCAACAGTCACATAATGATTGCATTGCATTTTGGTGGAAAGCGTCGCTTCCAGGGTGGGATCTTAAAAGGGTTCCTTTTAAACAGTCCTTCTGTCTAGTACCAATCATACCAGCCTGCTCCAAGAAAGAAAGAAAGAAAGAAAGAAAGAAAGAAAGAAAGAAAGAAAGAAAGAAAGAAAGAAAGAAAGAAAGAAAGAAAGAAAGAAGAATAACCTCACTGCTGGACCAAAAAGGTGTGGACTAGTTATGGAGTTGGGTCGGGCTGTTATGCAATCTGGAGTACCTTGTCTGGTTGTTAGCAACTACGTATAGTGAATCAGATCATGCTGCAGGGTGATTTGATTTAAATTACATTTATTTAAATCACTATTTAAATTTTAAAAATTGAATTTCTTGATTATTTAAAAAAAATTAAATTTAAATTGTGATTAAATCAATCTGATTTTTACAAATTATTGATTTTTATCTACCCTTCCATGCTGTCAGTGCTCCAAAAAGTGGTCTAAATAACCATCTGATCACACCTTTAGCCTTCTTTTCATTTTCTTGGCTTCCATCTTAATTAGGTTGATAACTAAATGAAAGTATAGATAATCTTTTAACAACAATATGCACCCCAGGTCTGACACCTTTGCCTAGCAGACACCATTTTGTTTTTCTCTGTTCTATCCTAATAGAAGCCTCTCGTCCAGAGCAAAAGCACCGATGAGGCAGTGATCAGGCTCACAGTACTGCTTTTCTCTCTGCAAAGAGACCCGTGATTTTATTTTAAGTCAAAATTTTGTCTGTAAATATGTTGTTGATTGCACTAGGATATGCTTTAATCAACTGTTGTTCACTTAGTTTAATGTGTTCGATGTTGCTTTGTGTTGTGAATTACAAGGAAGTTTAAATTTACTAGCATATAAATGGGTGTGCCTCTCAAATGTTAATTTCCTGTTTTGAAGACAGTTAGAAGAAAGAATTGCATTACATTAACTAAACGGCCTTGCATGTCAGGAAACCATTTTGCATGTTTCTTAAGCTAAATTCTAAATGGCTAGTTTGGACTGAAGGTAGTATACAACCCAACTGGTGACCTCAGTGGGCATGTTTTACTTCTAATGTGATTTCTTTTGGTCATATTGTTCCAACAATAGTTGGGTTTTTTCCCTTGCCATCCATTTTATAGCAGGCTAATTATCAAAGCTAATTATGAACCCAAGGAAGGTCTGTCTAGAAGACAGCATCTTAGGATCAGAATCAAACAAAGACCTATTTTGCCTAACAAAAACCCGTACTAGTGCTGCTTCTGTTTGCTTTTGATGGTTTGTTTTTCTTAAACAGCAGTTCTGGCTAAGGAGCCACATTTAAACTTAAGGGCAATGTCAGAAGGAGACCATGGTATTATTTAGGGACAACAGGTTCATGAAGCAGGCACAGGCCCCTAAGTGCCTCAAGTCACTCTTATAATAATAATAATAATAATAATAATAATAATAATAATAATAATAATAATAATAATAATAATAATAATAATAATAATAATAATAATAATAATAATAATAATAAGAGGAGGAGGAGGAGGAGGAGGTCTGGTAATACCCGCTCATCACAAACTTGTCTTAGTATCTTCAGCTTCTTTGATTTACTTAGAAGCAGAAAATCGTCATTAAATATTTGTTTGCTCATTCATTTAAGCCTCCTTACTTTCTATTGTCACAAAAAGTGTTAATTTACTCTTTAGCTTTAGTGGAGAAAGGTTGATGTTCCCTACTTACTGTGGCAGGCAAGCTAGATCAATCAGTCAAGTGAAGACATATTTTCTGCATCTTTCTCTCTCATACCTCTGTCTATCACTAGCGACTAAAATACTGAGGAGCAAGAGGAGGATAGCCTCAGGATGCCAGCTGACCCCCAGGCAGGCCTCGCTCCCTAGACCTAGAAGTGGGCAAGATGAAGAGGGAAGTGGCTCCAGCCATGGGAACCAGAGTGAAGGAGACCACCTTGTAACTAAACAGGCTAACTGACTCCAGAGCAATCCGAATTTTCCTTACCTTTCTTGTCTCTGTGTGATTTGGAAAACCATCACAGAGAGGAATGAGCAGCTGGGGCTCCCGATTCACACACACCTTGGCAATAGATAAATAACCAGTCATTGCATCTAAAGTTTTTTAGATGGATTCACTAAATTGTGACAAAAGAGATGGACTCTTCTGTACATGCACCTCTCGTCCATTGCTGCAAAAATTTAGTCTCCCATTTGTCAACCATTTCCAGTACCTAAACACCTAAGCAACAGCTTATTCCCAGATTGCAGATTCAGCCTATGCATTGGCATGTAGATTCTAAGGTCAAAAATGACTTGACTTAGGCTTCCTGTGGGGGAACTATACATTTTGGAGACTCTTTGGATCTGATCCGTAAGGAAGGTTGTGGTGTTCACCCAGGTCATGAATATTCATATGCCATTTATATAGACCAATGGGAGTACTGGAGGGGTGGACTCATAATATATAAGAGACTCAACAGGAGGAGAAGTTTAGACAGACATAGATAAGGTTTGAATAGAGTTATGAGATGGAGAATAAGACTGTTAGAGAGTTGAGGGAGTTTTGGAGTTTTGGAGGGAGAATGGTGGTTGAGAGTGGATAAAGAAGAATGATTGGTTAAGAGGTAAAAACATTGCTTGTTCTGTCAACACCTGTATCAATAAACAGTTTCTATTTGGTTCTTTTAAAATGACATATGGCCTGGACATCTATCATTAATAATAGGTATTGTTTATGAAATCAACTGGTGGCAGCTGAGGGGCACGTAGCATTAGCTCTTTGGTTGGTGAAACAATCAGGGTCCATGTGGAATCATGACAGATTGGTGGCACAGCACTGGGATATGAAACAATCCTGTGAAAAGTTGAATGGCCTTGAGTTTAAAGGTATTCCTAGCTAGAAGGGGTTAGGATCTGTGGTAGGAAGTAATTACCCATTAGAGTCTTGGTGAAGACTTAGTTTCCAGGTTTCTGGACCCAGATCTGGGGAATCCTAAGAGAAGGAAAATATCTATTCAAGAGAAATCATTTTACCTCAGGATTTACAAGACCTAGTGGCTAGCTCAAAATCTGGAGCTCTGAGGGTGTTTTGTGTGCAGTATAATAAAGCACAGCAATTGGCAGTTGAAGTTGAGGCATTCAGTGCATAAAATATCTTAGCCTTAAAGATTCATGCTGTCAGATAACCATTTGCCATCCTGACATAATCCCTGAGGAAGACATAATAGAACATGAGAAGGTCTCTGTTAAAGGGATAGATTCTGAGTTGATGGTCCTTCCTACAGCTAAGATTTCTGTGCACTATAATGGATTGTCTGGTATATGGAAAGTATCAGTGTCAGACCAAATCCCTGCTCCTTGTCTGATTGGTTTAGATCTAGCCAAGCATGTGCAGTGTTTTAATAGTAACCTACTCTCAGAGGAAGCAGATTGAAGCCTCTGAGGAAAGCGCTGGAACTCTTGCTGAAAAACCCACTGAAATGAAAGAAACATCTGATTTAGTGCTAGTAGTTCCTCCTTTATTAATGAGCAGAAGGAAGATGTTACCTTGAGTGATTGCTTTGGGAAAGTTAATAGGAATCCCATTCCACTGACCCGTGAACACCCAGAGAGGTATTGTGTGGGAAAATATTTATTAAATAGAGAGGTTTTAATGGCACCTCATGGGGGACCCCACAAACAGCTAATTGTCCCTGTTAAATACAGAGAAAATATTATAGAAAAAGCACACACAGGTGTATTTGGAGCACACATGGGAATCTCTCGCACCAAGCAAAGAGTGGCACAGAACTTTAATTGGCCTGGAATGGGGAAACAAGTGAAACTATATTGCCAAAGCTGTGATACTTGCCAAAAATGAGGTACTGGAAATGACAAGACAAAGGTTAAGCTATGCTCATTGCCAGGGATCTTGACCCCTTTCCAATGCTTACGTCTGCAGAAGTCCTTAGAAATAGCAAGGCAATGCTTGGGGGGTGCTCAAGAAAATAAGAGGGGCTGGTGTGATGAAAAGGCCCGGGAAAGAGCATTCTGTCCTGAGGACAAAGTGGTGATGCTGAGACCCATAGAGGGGAGTGAATTGCAGTTAGCAGGGTCAGGACCTGTGGATTTGTTGCAGTAGCATTGGAAAGTTGAAGGGACTAGTATTAAGAAGGCTCTCCTGCAGAAGTCCAGAGAATCTTGCAGAACAAATCCCTACATGAGAAACTAGAGATTAAAGGAATAGAACCAGATGATGAAAATCTCAATACGTACATCTGAAATAAGCCAAAATATTTTATGGTTGTATCTGTTTTTTATGTGACTGAATTTGTTATTGCTTGTTGTTTTATGACGAATGCAAGCTGCCTTGATTATTACTCTGAAATGTGAAGGCAGGTAGATGATGTAAATAATGGTGGCAATGATGTTTGTATTAATACAAATTTTTATTTGTATAGTGGATATTTAGTATTTCAAAGAAAGCAGCATTTCTTATTTAGACTTCATTGTATTATGAGCTATACATACTGTTAAAATCTTATGATCATATTTTAACGCCTAGAGTGGTCTTAACCGACCAGATAGGTGGGATATAAAATAAATAAATAGATACATAAATAAATACATAAATAAATACATAAATAAATAAAAAACAGATTATTGGCAAAGTACATTGCTAGTAAGAGAGTCTTTTTTAAAAAAGACCGCAGGGTACTTTTTTCAATGTAGAACTTAGTCAAGAGACCTCAAATATTTTTTTCTTCAAAATCAAACAAATTATAGTGTTGAGAGTTTTGAATGCTTGGCTCAGTAATTTCTGAATGGCTCGAAACCATGAAGATGGCACATCTGGTTTGAGATCCTTGAGAAAGGATATTCAAATTGTGTTAAATTGTTTTTGGCAATCCTTAAACGAAGATTGTGCCATAAGGAGCTCAGTAGCTGAGGATCAGCCAAAGTTATTCCACTGTCTTGTTAAAAGTTTCACAACACAATGAGGTATATTACATGCATGGGGAGGAGAAAATTATATCTAAAAAAGAATTACAAACAACAACATAAAAAGTACAATAATTGTCTATGTTATTATAGTACTTCAAAGAGATTTAATTTTAACTTTAGAAAAGTCAAAAAGAGACTCCTTAACTGGAGTGGCTTGCACTCAAGCAAGGCAGGCAGGGGGGCACCTCACTCTGTGATTTTTTTTAGTAAGGCACTTCTCCGTTCACATTGTGGGTTGCCTGTGCTTCTTAATGTTCTGCATTAATTGTTATCCCATGGGTGAAGAGTACCTTCTTTTGCTAGCAGAACTATTCTAGAGTTTTAAAGTGATAGAAAGATTTTGCTGACCACAGTGGTTCTGTAACATGCCAAAGCAAGACAAATGAAGCTGTAAGGGAAATGCAACATCAGTTTGGATATACATCAAACTGAAAAGGATGCAGACCAGAGCTTTGACTAGTACTCTAGCTTAGGAATGCTTCATATGTGGCAGATTTCCAAAACTGTGTAATTTACGGATAGGAATATGCATGTATACCATCACATATGAAATACGCCTATGCATCTGAATTTCTGAGTCTATGAATTTCTGAGTTCATATGCTAGTGGTATCTATAGGATACCACTACCATATGAAAACAATTATGCAAGTACATATATTAATTCTGTGGAGTGGTATACATGCAGGATGTTCTGTAGAAGTAGTAGCAATAATGATGATGATGATGATGATGATGATGATGATGATGATGATGATGATGATGATGATGATGATAATAATAATAATAATAATAATAATAATAATAATAATAATAATAATAATAATAATAATAATAATAATAATATCTTGAAACTGCAGAGCTGGAAGGGACCCTATGGATCATTGAGTCCAGTCCTTATCAAGGAGGCACAGTGAGGAATCAAACTCCCAACTTCTGGCTCCGCAGCCAGATGAGCTATCCAGCACTTCAGTGCAGAACATTCTTATACTGAAATAGAATGGAATATAAAATAGGTGTAGGCTGCATAATCATGTAGCATTCATATGACTGGCATGGAAAAGGTTCAAGAGTTTATCTGGAGCTCCTTTAATTTAAAGGCTTTCAGTTACTGTACTAGTAAGAGACCTTTATTTTATTTTATTTATTTATTTATTTATTTGATTTGTATCCCGCCCATCTGATCAAATAGACCACTCTGAGCGGCTTCCAATAAAAAGGAACATATACAATAAATAATAATAATATTACAAACAGACTGACATATATGAGAATAAAGGAAATAATAAATAGAGAAGAAAAATTAGGTATTGACAGGAGGGAAGGCCTGGACATACAACCATATTTTTAATTGGCTCTTAAAAGTGCCCAGCGTAGGGGCCGCCCAAATCGCCGGAGGAAGGTTATTCCAGAGGCGAGGAGCCACCGCCGAGAAGGCCCTATTTCGTGTTCGTTCATTCCAGGTCTTTGAGACTTATTTGAAGTAGATAACACAGATTCTGATATTCACCAGCCGTGAAAGGGATACTGTAATGCCATCTACATGAGGTGTATATCTCCAAAGGAACACATTTGAAGCACTGGAGCGGCCACCTGTTACAATCAGAACTAGCTTCTTTGCAGAAGTGAGCCTGTCTTTCTCTTTGTAGTGTTCTTAAGTCAGCATTCTGACACTTAAGACAATTTTTTTTACTGTGAATGAGAAATTTACTCATGTGGTGCTTGTAGAGATTTTTAAAAGAAAAAATTCTGCCACAGTAATAATATATACTGATTCTGATTCAGCCCTTAATAATTATACCAATATACAGTGTGTATCTGACTTTGGACTGGCTTATCGGACCTCGGTAAATAATATTTACTCCTGACATATTTTAGCTTGTAAATTTTTGAGATCTTCATGGGGCTATAAAAATAATATAAAATACATCTCAAAAATGCAATTGAGTAAACAACAAACACTACAGAATATGAATCATTTAAGATATATCTACATGGCCATACCCTATCTCTACATACTTTAAGAGAACAGTTTACGGACATTATGTGGAAAGAGTCTGTAATCCAACTTCTTTATGAATAACATGAGCAAATGGAAGGCTATAAATTTTATTTTGTTGGAGATCTGTGCCACTGGAACGTGCTTAGTTAGATTCAAAGGCACACAATTTTTTGGTATGAAAGACAGATTCTGACTTTGTTTAAACAAATGGATGTCATATTTCTCAAGCCACTTCACAAAATAGCCTTTGACAACTTTCATAAAAATGAGATTGATAGAAAATGCTGACTGCTAGTTAATCTGTATGAATCAGATGTGATTTAAGCATCCATCTGTTTGTTTGTTTTTTTAAAAAGAGTGCCAAACTTCTGAAATGAATTTTCCAATTTGTTTAAGTGTCTTTTTCAGGAAAATGGGAGTTGGGGGAGGCTTATCCAGAAATCCTTTTATTTATTTAATGTAGCAGTGTATACCGATGGGACTATCCCAGTCCAACTGGCAGCAGAGCAATAGCAACCAGGATACCTTGCAGTTGTGGCCAGGTATATATTGGAACCACAAAACGAAGCATCCACACCAGAATCAAAGAACATGAGAGACATTGCAGACTAAAACAACCAGAAAAATCTGCAGTAGCTGAACATGCCCTAAAACAAACTGGACATGAAATTCTATTTCAAAATACCGAAATATTGGACAACACCAGCAATCATTACGTCAGACTGCACAGGGAAGCCATTGAAATCCACAAGCACCAGCAGAACTTCAACAAAAAAGAGGAAAGTTTGAAACTCAACAAAACTTGGCTCCCAGCTCTCAATAATACAGCGTGCAAAAGGTCAATGAACTCTACCCAACCACAATGACCAGGGATCACTACACACAAAAGACCAGCTAATGACACCCATCAACCACAGTGTGTCACGTTCCCGGGGGTTACAACAGCTGAGGTCCGATAAGCCAGTCCAAAGTCAGGAATACTAGGAATGCAAAGCCAAAATCCAATTACCAAAACAACTCATAGAACGTAGTCCAAGGTCAGAGTCCAGAGTCAAACACACAACGTAGTCCAAAGTCTGAGTCCAGAGTCAGGAGTTCAGGAAACACGGTTCAAGGTTGTAGGAGTGTGGATGTAAGGCAGAGGTTTTGACTTGTTGCTTACACAGAATTCTTAGCTAACTAGGAGCTGCTTTTATAGTAAAACAGCCCCTTGAACTGCTGGAAACCTTTCCATCCTGTCAGTACTCAGGACTAGTTGAACGCATGTTTCTGTGGACAGCCTTCAAGTGATCCTCTGACCTTTTTGCCATAAGTCTTCCCTGAAGCCTGGCCTGCAGCTTGTCTGCTGGGGAAGGAGAATCTGGAGGCAATTCAGGTGTTTCTGATTGCTCAGCATTCTCCTCAGCCTCAGTTAACCCTTCTGGTTCCAGGTCTTCAGCTGCACTCATGACACAGTGACAGATAATCTCTCCTTCTTATCACAACAATACACGCACAACAAGACACACTAATCACCCATCTACAGAAAAAGACAAAAGCCCATCTCAAAGCCATAAATACTCCACTCCCAAGCCAACTACACGATAGCACAGAGTGCTGTCCTCTGAAGATGCCGGGCAAAGAGACTGGCGAAACGTTAGGAAGAACAACCTTCAGAACACGGCCAAAGAGCCCGAAAAAACCCACAACAACCATTAGATCCCAGCCGTGAAAGCCTTCTCGAATACAGCAACCAGGTGATTGGCAGCTGTGGCATCTAAAAGTGAAGGGTCACCCCATGCCACATGCACCGCTGGTCTACCCTTTACGGCCTTTGAGGGTCTTTGGCTTTCTGGGGATCCTGCTGTGGTTTCTGGCTCCAGTAATTCCTGAAGTGATACCAGTCAAAGGAGGCCTCCACCGCCTGTAACAATTCAATGAAGGCCAAGTATGTCAAAGTGGCTCGGGTCCCAGTGTGGCCCCTGGTGAGAACAGTGGAAAGAAGGGAGGTATCATTGTGCCCTTGTTATCAAAAATGTGTCACAATATATATTTAGTTTATTTGAAGCAGGTATATTTTCCCCCCACTTCATCAGCGCAGGGGGAAAACCAAGATCAAATATAAGAAACCTGTTACATTTACAGTCTATCCTCCAGTGTGTTCAAGACAGCAGACATGGTTCTTTCTCTTCCCCAGTGTTATCTTCAGAACTATACTGTAAAGTTGATGAGGCTGAGAAAGTTTGATTAGCTCAGGGACACCCAAGGAGTTTCATGATGAGTGGGATTTAGAACCAAGATTGCTGGAGCTCCAGTCCAACTCTCTAATGCTGTGCCACATGTATGGTTCTTACAACATTTCTTTATAGCCTCTATTCTACAGAAATAGCCGTGTACCTGTAGCAGGGTGGTCTTCAGACCTTCAGATGGATGTACATAGATCAGGAATGGGTCCTGTCAGGACACTCCTTCCCTTCAGGATCCATTTAGATATTTAAAACAGGCTTTGGTCTAACCTAGATGATAGGCTGTCTTCTACGATATACTGAATAATATGATTCTTCTCACTGCCAGAAAGGGTCGAGGTATATTTTTGTTGAAAGATCTTTGTTTAATGTTGATTTCCCCTGTTATTGAGACAGAATTAATCCCAAGAGCATCATGTTTCACTGAGGAGAGGTTCCCTCCTTTTGTAAAACAAATATATATGAAATTGTAGCACTAATATATCATGCATACATTCTAAGATGTAGGTTTGGTGGTCATTAGGATTTGTTCTGTAAAACAATGCAAGCTTGTCTTGGGAGGTTTCATTTCTAACACACTTACTTTTGCAATTGGATAATGGAAGCTGGCAGACTTTATAGCAGAGAGTGCTGAAAATAAAGGAATGTAGACTCTTTCTCTTGGCAGTAAAAGAGATATTTTGGAAATGTTTCAGGAAGAGGATTAAATCTTGCCGCTTTCTGGGTCGTTGTTGGGCTAATTGGGAAAGGCAGGGGCAGATGTGGTCAGAAATAAAGGATTATTGCAGGAGCCAAAATGATAATCTTGAATTGCCTAGTAAGGATAAAAAAATATTCTAGACAAGAATGCCCATATCAGGTAAATTATTTTTGAAACTCGAGCATATTTGTGGTATGCTAGTAAAATATTCAAAATGCAATGGGAGGGTTCACACATAAACCACATGTGTTAAACCTAAACCATAGTTTAGCATTGTGTGAACCTGAAGAAAGGAACTTGAGTTAATTCTCAGTCTAATACCTGCTTCCTCTCCTGTCCTCCTTTGTATCTGGAAGGTGTATCCAGAAGGTGAGATAAACCAGGATTCACTTCCTCTTTAACTGATGCTTATCTTATCCCTACCATCTGATGTATGATGCCTACCATACAAGCTTGGAATCATGATTTAAATGAAACTGGTTAATTATTAAACAAAAAAACCCCTATAAAGCCTGATGTGTTAACTGACTTGTATTCTCAAAGGCTTTCACAGCCGGGATCCGATGGTTGTTGTAGGTTTTTTGGCCGTGTTCTGAAGGTTGTTCTTCATAACGTTTCGCCAGTCTCTGTGGCCGGCATTTTCAGAGGACAGGAATCAGAGCTCTGTCTGTGCTCTGTTCTGGCTCCTGTCCTCTGAAGATGCCGGCCACAGAGACTGGTGAAACGTTAGGAAGAAGAACCTTCAGAACATGGCCCAAGAGCCCGAAAAACCTACAACAAACATCATGTTAACTGACTTGTTTAACTAGAATTTAGTTTAAAATATAATTGCTAATTTTCAAACGGATACCCAGTGTGGTGTAGTAAATAGAGTGCTCGATTTGGGCTTAGGAGGCCTGGGTTCAAATTCTCACTTGGCAATGAAAAGTCTCTGGGAGTATGAAAGTGGTAACCCACTCCTTAAAATATCTCACTTACCTTAAAAACCTTATTAAGGTCACTATACGTCAGTTCTGACTTGACAACACATATTGGCAATGACAGCATTTCAAAAATGGCAACAATCCAGTAATCAGCCAAAGTGAAATTGATTTGCAGTTTATTTCCTGAATTTCCAGGGGGAGTGTAACCCCAGCCAGCACACATTGAATTCCTGTTCCTTGATCTACCTTTTGATTAACCAGGAGCACTTCTATATAATCTGCATTAAGTTTCAGTTTATTCACCCTCAGATACCAGATGCTGATCTGGAGCCTAAGCAGTTTCCTTGGATTTAGATGGCAAGGAGAGATAGAGTTGGGTATCTACATACTGGTGACACTGAACACCAAAACTCTGGACTACCAGCAGTTTCATGTACATATTAAAAAGCATAGGGGAGTAAACAGAACAAAATATGCTGTGCATCTTGAATAGGGCCAAAAAGCACTTGGGACAGTTGTCATGGAGGAAATGAAGACTTGACCCACTCCTAGTTATGAAATGCCACAGAATTTTTGAAAAACTGACAGATTGAATCATAATATTAAACTGTATATCCAATTTATTATGTTAGTGAATAGGGTTTTGTTTGTTTGTTTTCAGAACAGGAACAACTGCTTCCGGTAATTGACTTAATTGCAGATTGTAGGTAATGGATTAGTTTTTACAAAAGTACAGTTTTGGGCTATGCTTGCATTCCCACTTATATAGCACAGCGGAAGCAGTTGCATTCCAAGAAAGCATTCCTTCATCCAGACATCATTTACAGCAATGATGGATTAGGAGAGCTGTATCAATTGTACAAATGTGAAGAATATTGTTATTAAGTTATTTTGCGGTTTCAGCAATGTAAAGTTGTATTTCTGGCAACTGATTGTTTGCTTTGGGCAATTGGAGCTGTTTTAGTCTAAATACGTTCTAATTGTTCTGTCAAGCATCCAACCACTATTTTTGTTTTTTGCTATTTCCTGTTGAAGGCAATAGTTATTCCAACACGGTATTTTCTGTAACATAGCCTATGGTTCTTTACTCCAAGGGGAATAAAGCCAAAAAAACTGTTATCAAATGAAGCCAATTTTCATGCTTTAGATGAGATGTATTAGATCTTCTTTCTTTCTTTCTTTCTTTCTTTCTTTCTTTCTTTCTTTCTTTCTTTCTTTCTTTCTTTCTGCGCCTAGCACAATTTAAAGTTATAGACATATATGAAATATAGGTAAAATTAAAAACAAAATTAAAAACAAACTAACACATTAAGATAACTATTTTGAACAATTTATTAGTATGCCTGTTTTTTACAAGTTTAGAAAAAGAATCCTAGGATTTTGCCTCCTGTGTTTTTTCGCCTGGCTTCCTTGTGATCCATGATGCCAGCTGAAGTGGTCAGAACAATGTACCCAAACTGACGTGAGGGCAGCAGGTTGTTCTGCCACTTTTCCAAATCCTTCAGCTGGACATCAAATCTGGGACTGATCACACCACACTTGTTAACTGATGTCCAGCTGAAGGATTTGGAAAAGTGCAGAACAATCTGCTGCCCTCATGTCAGTTTGGGTACATTGTTCTGACCACTTCAGCTGGCATCATGGATCACGAGGAAGCCAGGCGAAAAAACACAAGAGGCAAAATCCTAGGATTCTTTTTCTAAGTCTGCCCATGAGATTAACAACAATCTTCCCAGTTCTGTGATCATCATTGATCTCGAATTCACCTATGTAACCATGCTTCATCATCACAGTTAAGAACCGGACAATTACTTTGGAGCATGGTCTAATGAGAACTTGGCGTTTTCCATGCTCCTCTGCATTGTTGATACTTTTTAGAGCATCTGCCAGAACATTCATGCGCACCATTATGCCAGCGCAGCAAGATGGCAGAAAAAGCCAAGATAACTATATATATTCAGCTCTTAACAACAACAGCAACAAAAGATTTGGAGTTCGTCTGTAGACTCATAACTAAGACTCATCAGCTCATAGCACTGAATGAAACATGACAAGTTATCATATACTAATAAATCTCATTGGTCATTGTACTCATGAGGGCATCTGTCTCCAGTAACTCTTCCTCAAAGACCATAAGGAAGGCACACAGTAGGCATTTGTGCAATATTCTGTGGTTTCTTTCCATCGAAATTAGTATGTGGTTTCTTTCCATTGAAATCGGTCTATTTCCTGAGCAGTACTGTATTTCAAGGGACATTCCATGGAGTGTAAGTGACAAGTTTCCTAGCATCTATGGCATTCCTCTGTTCCATTGTATTGCCCTTATTTTTTTTATCACAGGAGCTATTTAGTAAACCAGAGTGCATGGCTGTCTAATCGCTCCAGCTTCAGCATTATTAATTAAAGAGCCACAGCAGCCCCTTTTGCATTAAAGGGAGAGAAATCTAATGAAATATTGAGTTACAATTATATAAGCTCCCAGTCCGTAATCAAGTCCACTAGAGGTTTAGGGTATATTTTTTCAGTAGCTGTTCCAGTCAGGCTTCAAGCCGTGGCATGTTACGGAAACAGCATTGGTCGCCCAGTAGGATGACCTCCTGAGAGAGGCTGACAGGGGCAAGATGTCCTTGTTGGTCCTCCTTGATATCTCAGCGGCCTTTGATATCATCGACCATGGTATCCTCCTGGGCCGGCTCTCCAAGTTGGGAATCGGTGGCCTCGCTTTGGCATAGCTCCGTTCCTTCTTGGAGGACCATCCCCAGAGAGTGCAGCTTGGCAAGATGACTTCCATGCCGTGGTTCCTCAATTGTGGGGTTCTGCGGGGGTTGATCATCTCGTCAATACTATTTAATATCTATATGAGGCTGCTGGGTGAGGTCATCTGGGGTTGTGGAACCTGATGTCATCAGTACGCTGATGACACCCAGCTCTACCTCCCCTTTTTTCCAACTGCAATGGATGCTGTTCCGATCCTTGAATGCTGCTCGGGGATCATTCTGGAGTGAATGAGGGCAAATGGACTGAAGTTGAATCCGGACAAGATGAAAATCTTGCACAAGGGCAGCCCTGGCATCAGTGGGTTGGGAAACTCCCTCTCCTTTGGGGCAGTGACTCTTCTCATGAAGAGTGAGGTTCGCAGCTTGGGCATCTGCCTGGACCCAGATCTCACCATGGAAACCCAGGTGGTATCTGTGGTCCGAGCAGCCCATTTCCATCTTCGGAGGATTGCCCAGCTGCACCCCTATCTAGAAACCCCTATCACAATGCTGATTCATGCTCTCGTAATCTCAAGAATAGAATACTGCAGTGCTCTCTATGTGCGGCTAACTTTGAGGCTGATACGGAGACTTCAACTGGTCCAAAATTCGGCAGTCAGATTAATAACTGGGGTGAAGAAATTCCAGCACATCTCCCCCACTCTGGCCACCCTTCATTGGCTCCCAGTTCATTTCTGCATCGACTTCAAGGTTATGATAATAAGCCCTAAACAGTTTAGGACCTCAGTACCTATCAGAACGCCTGCTCCCAGCCAGATCTGTCCATAATACCCGTTCTTCATAGGCAGGGCAGTTGAGGGCCTTGATCCTGAAGGAAGATCAATGGCCCAGTTATGCCTGGCACCGTTGCTGGATGGGTTCAAATGAGCATTGAAGACCTGGCTCTTCCGCCGGGCTTTCCCAGAGCATTAAGATCTCGGCCTCCCTTTTACCATCCCTTTTGCCATCCTCTCCATCACCCTCTTTACCACCTTCATTGCCATCTATTTTAATTTACCCTATTTGGTTATATATTAATTTATTTTTGATCGTGTTTTAATATTGTTGCTCATATTGTTGTTAGCCGTCCAGACTGGCCTGGTTGCCAGATGGTGCGGGGTATGAATTCAATAAATAATAAATAAATAGCCAGGCTGTGACGACAGCGATACTAAAGTGGATTATTCCAGATCCAAATACAACAGTCTACTTTTCAAATTAGTTAATGTTTATTACCAGAGATGTGTTCTCTGTTACAAAGAACACAGTATTACAGTGAAGGAATAGTAGCCATAAACAAACAGAGCACAGTGTTGACCATAGCTTCTTACATGTGCTGTAGCTAAGTGTGCAAGTAGGTTCTGTCTTAACATGGTTACAGAAAATCCATGACAAGAGGCAATTTCATTAAATCAAAACAGTTGCTGCCTTCCTGTGACTGCAGAGAGCACAGCTGACATTTTCCAAATTAAGACCCATAGCGAATAACTTGGCTTGTATATTTTTTTAAAAGCACACTAAGAATGGTTCTGATTTAGAACTCTGAGCAGGCATATCTGGATCTGATTTCTCATAATATCATCATTTCATTGCAAAGCATGTTGTGGATAGTCGTACTAAAGAGAGACATTTTGATATTCTGCTGAATTACAATTTCCATTACTCAGTTTAGAATAGTTCTGAATGGAAATGTTAGTGATAGTACGGTTAAATAAGATACTCATTTATGTAGTGGGTACATGTTGGACTTTTATAGTTCATTGTGACAGCCCTCATTGCCATGCCCTCAAGCACAGCCTAAAAATGCTGGCCTACAGATCCTTCTCCTTGACTGTCCCTCTCACACACATATACTATACCACCAACATGTCCCCGTGTTCCTGCTACACTATACCACTGAACATATTCACTGTAAGTTATGAACCAGTGCCTGTTAGTTCCAAAAATAGCTAGTATTTTTGGTCAACTGTATTGTACTTAACTGTAGCTACTGGAGGAGCATAGGCAGCTATGTAATAAACAGTCCACTTGCTTTGCACTTTTATTTATAAAACAGTGCCATTCCCTGGCAAAAAGATCCCTACTGTAATCTACAATTCTGATAGCAGGGGTAAACTTCTCAACTGGATTTTAAGAATATATCGTAAAATCCTTGAAAACATTGTCATAATTTAGTATCCTATTTACCATAAAATGTAAATTTCCACAGAAATATGCTTTATGCATATTCCTACAATTATTATAATAAACATTTTACATGTATTTTAAAAAGACATGTTTTCATATATGGAAAAACCTCTCACTGAATCCTCTCCAGTGTCATCATAAATTGATTTTGGAATCCATTAAATGCATACTGCCAGTATTTGAAACATACATTGATTGTGTTATATGTTATGAAACACTAAACATGTCAAAGTATCTGGGGCCTTTAAATAATTATTTGACAGCCCAGTGCACACAGTACATACAGTCAAATATGGGGTAATCATACTGAATATAGTACTCTTGTTGACTAAATAAGATGTTAATTTAGACTAGAGAATAAAATGTTTTCTTTGCATTCATAATGGAGTGCTTAAGTAGTTGCATATTTAAATGTTTTGTTTTTGTTTTCTTCCTAGAAAACCGCACTTTATATTTCATTTAAAAAATTTTTTATGTTAAAAGGAAACTAGACCAGCACAAGAAAATCAGCAGCAGGGCTATGCAAGTTATGTGGATCTATCTATTTCTCATAAGAATCTTATGACATGACCTATTTAGAATCTTATCTCTTTAAAAACTAGGAAATTACATGTTTAAAGCTCCATTGAAGCTAGAATGCTAGTGCATAAGGAAGTGACTGAGCTGGTTAATAGCAGGAAGAAGAGTTAACTCCCTTTTGGTGATAAAAGGAACTATGTTATCCTTGACATTCAGGTCATCAAAAGGATGAAAATAATTTGTTAGTAGAGGACTTTGAGATCCAGTGGGATGTTTGGTAAACACCATTGCATCCATCCTTTGCTTGTTATTTTTTCTTTTCTCTACTATGGGCTGATTCCTGGGGAAAACAAAATCTTGCATCCTGTCTGTTTGTCACAAGTTCTATTTTGGATTCAACTAGAAGCTAAATTCTGATTTTGTTTTGCAAAAGAAGTCTTAAACCATTTGATTTTATTTGAAGTTCAGAGACTCATGGAGACTGGAACCACATCAGTAAAGTATGAGGTCTCATGCCAGTGCCCTTGTTCTAATGCCCTTGTTTGTGGGAACTTTAAAAAAATTAATTCTATCATTTAATGATAGCATATCCATAGCTAATTTCCTTTCAGAGGTTTTGTGTGCAACATATTCAGTAAGTTGTATGAAACTGTTTTGTTGCCAGAAAGCACTATTTCCCCCATCATTTTATGTGCCCCCTGACAATAATCTTGGATCAAAGGGTACGATTTTGTCTGGAAACTTCAATCAGCTACTCTGGAAACCAGGACAAAGTAGATTTTGAAGTGCTGGTGGCTGGCAGAGCCTGCAGAGCCTGTCAAGGGTGACAAAGTCACCACCACCCTGAAACTCCATAAACTCTGGAAAGCTGCTACCAGTTGCCAGATAGACTTTTTTATAATTTTCTGGGACTGAGGACCTCTCAAAGTGGGGCATTTTTTGTGGGCTGCCTCTGCTGTGCAGGAAGATCACCTGTGCTTCAGAACAGGTAATTTATTTGGAAAGGCTGCCAAAAAAATGTTTGGATGTCAGAGGTCCTCACAGCGTGGCAATTAGAAAATAGAAAATTCACTGATACTGCTCTCTGCAGAAATCTTTCAGAAGAAGGTGAAGGTGACACAATCGCTATTGGATCCCCAAAAGAAAAGAAGGAGAATAGAAAAAGAAATCGAAGGCAGACCTGTTTCTTTGTTATGCATGTGGAAGGCATTCATAGATTCTACCTGGCAGTTAACAGGTTCCCACTGGGATTCTGTAATGCACGCTAAACCAGTGGGCATATGAACCCTGATAATCCCAGCAGTGACTCATTAATTGCCAGCCGGAAGGGACTCAACACTATTTGTCTTCTACATGCATAACCAAGTGAAAGGGTTCAGGAGCTCTTGGGACAGTTCCTGCACCCATACAATCACGTATAAGGGCCCTAGCATGCTATTTTTAAATATACAGATATATGTAGGTAGTGAAATGAAGTAACAAGATCCTTAAACCTCTGGTTCAGGTCTTCTGCCAATAACTTGCTACTTTAGGTAAACCATCTGTCTCACTTACCTATCTGTGGAAAGTAACACTTACCTGTCGTACAAGTTGTATGAAATGCTGAGATCAAATAGTAGTTGTAAATGGTAAAATATGTATGTTGTAAAACAGAATATTTTTAAAAAAACTTGTGATGGGTACTTGACAATCAGCTTGTGGAATTTCTTACAACTTCCCATCCACTATTAATTTAATTCTTCACTAAATGCATATAAGATAATTAATTGGAATTCTTAAGAATGGAATTAAACTTGTATGAAAGTCATTTAAAATGTTCAGTTCATCATTATTATATGACTGGAAGTCTGTTGAATATACTGAAATTCTAAGACCTGTTTTTGAGCTCCAGAACTGAGAATGAAACTTTAAGGAAACTGTGTCGTTTTTTTTTTTTTTTATCTTGGTATTTGTTCATATGTTTCCATTGTGGGTTTCATTCTATTATCAAGAGCAAAAGGAGCATGCCATTTATGTGCAAATGCAACTTTTGAGTTTGGGCCAGAATTCCTTTTAATGTCTTAGCTCTTACAAGTAGCAAAAGCCAAACAGCTGCTTGTAGCATAGGTCTGACTGCCCCATCTAGTGCAGTTGCCCTCCTATTTGAGATGAATGACTGCGGTGCCAAAGGCCTGGTCTCCATTTGTGAGGACAAGGAATATTGCAGCATTTTTTCACTACAAATCAGTGGATTAACATTTTAATTTTATTTCTATGTAGCATCAACTTTATTGCAAGAACCAAAAACCATTCTGTGCTTGCTGTTCCACTTCCTCAGAGTGCATCTTTAAACAGCACTGGGAGAACTAAACCAGAGATCTCTTCCCTTTCCTCCTACCCTGATCCCACCTCAATAACTATAAAATGTTGTCAAAGAAGAGCATATTATCTGGTTAACGATGCACTTAAGGATGATCCTCTGATATAGGAGCGATAACTTGGGCCTTTAAACCCTCTGTTCTCTCAGAGCCTTCTGGCTTCAACAGAGCGTGTATTCTTGGGCAAGCTCTGTTGACATTTTTTGGCATTTAATCTAAATAGCACCCGTGTCTTCTTTTGTATAGTAATTGTGAATTAAGGTCACGGGTACTTGTGACTAAATCATCTTGGGTCAAATCAGTGAAACATTACTAATTTATTCTCAGTTAAAGATAATATGCATAGGATTGCATTTCACAAAGAAAAAATGCTTTAAAGAAACCAATTGTATATACATAATTGCTTTTTAATTTTATCTATTAGTCAGATAAGGCAAGAATAAATGATGATTTCAAACAGCAGTATCTCTCTTTTACTATTTGTTTGTTTGTTTGTGAAAGATGTTCAGGAAATTACAGTAATTAATAAGTTTATTGTGTAAAGCAGGTTAGTTTTTTTTATACAAGTCAAAAATATGGATAAGAAGAAGTATGGGCAAAAGGATTGATGGGCTTTGTTTTTCCTCTTTCGCTTTCAATGCTCTCTGGAAACTCAGGAAATTTGGGATGCAATGAGGTCTGAATCTCTGTCCTCAAAGGGGGGGAGGGTTTGGGGTTTTTCCCCCCCTCTTTTTGTTCTCATTTCTTTTTCTTTTTTTCTGTTTTATTTTATATTGCATATTTGTTTGTACTTGATAAAATTAATAAAAATGTTTTTAAAAAGTATCTGCTACTTTTATTATTATTATTATTATTATTATTATTATTATTATTATTATTATTATTATTATTATTATTATTATTATTATTATTATTATTATTATTATAGCCTAGATCCTGGAAATGTTCTCACAAGTCTGATGTAAGTGTGAAAGCTCTAGTTTAAAAGAGGGTAAACTATGCCACAAAATCTAGTTTTGTGACTCTCAGAACCTTCTGAGGCCAGTTAAATGGCTGCAGAGCTGGCCATTCTAGTACCCATAGAAAGCTTTGGTAACCTGAATCAGGACAACATGGAGGTGTTTCTGGATAAAAGGAAGCTTTATGAGCCAAGGTGTTTGAAAGTTTCTCAGTTCTTTACACAGAACATACGGAACAGAGGCTTGTTTGTTCCTACAAAGGCAAAGAATTTTGGGGTCTAGTTGGACATGGGGTTTGTCCTACTGAATAAATACTGTTTCAGGTAAAAGGACATCAGGCCGAACATTCAGATGTGGCCTGGCTGGAAGGGCAGCTGGAGTACTTGGTCAAGATTAAAGACGTAGATGTCTTCTGTCTCTCTTCTGCCGCTTGGTGCCTCATGGGCTTCACACGTGCTATCCTCAGATTCAGAAGCATGAGTAGAGTTGTGTTTTTAGAATTCACTGGGAGTATCTTGGCTGCCAGATATGTTGATAAAGGAAAGAGGCTGTGCATATCTTGTGTCTTTCAATATGAAAGCATAATGATCACTGATTTTGGTCCATATGCTTTTGAAATTATGCACTGATTTTCATAATAAATAACAGAATTATAATTCGTAACAGCCCGAGGCTTGTTCTAGAAAACAAATATGTGTAGCTCCCATTCAATGGATGTGCATGAAGGCTCTGTAACATGTACTCAGTAAAATACAGTGTGTGAAATTGTGCTATCTAGCATGAAAAAATTGTTGCATTGTGGGATTAAAGAATTTACAAGGACTTGAAAGAAAAAACTTTGCATGTGTTTTAATCTTTAAAATTTGCAAGAGAACAGGAACTATTAGAGAAAGTTTACAGTGAGGGTCAAGTCTTTTTAATGAGAAGTCACTGATAATATTTGCTTTTTCTGCAAAGATTACTTGATTCCACTTGTTCTTTAGGATTTGTACAGGGTAGCGTCTCAGCTATTTTTATGAGCTTCCCTTTAGGATATCTTTCTTAAAACTCAAAACGTTGATAAGAAATTGGCAGCATATTTGCTCTCTCAGTCACATACTATATCATGGCACCTTTATCTTTTTTAAGGTGCCATGCAGAGAAAACTGATTTTCCCAGATGTAACATTATAAATACATTCAGCAATGATTATATTCCTGAGGGAGTAGCAAAAATTTATTATCTTGTTGATATTTGCTGCAAATGAAAAGAAGAATTTCAATTATGGTCCGTTTCTATATCACAGAAAGTCATTCTTCTAATAAAACATTATTATTGTTTCTAGAAAGAACATATTCAAATGTGTGTGTGTATGTGTGTGTGTGAATGGAAGGGTTCGCTCTAGAATCTGAAAGAACTACAGGTGTAATTTTTCTGAAATTGATGGAGTTGTTACAAGTGTTATATAAAGCCCAAGCCTCAACATCATAAGTATTCTTTTAATTGTATGAAACCCTCTTAGGGGACAATAAGGAACAGATCTGATGGCCTTAACGACACAGATTTGCTTATAGACAAGGTGGATTTGATTTAAATAACTAGTCAGTAAACATTTTAATGTTTTAAATTCAGATTTAAATAAAAATTGAAAAAATCAGATTTTTAAATTTAAATTGAATGTTTATTTTTTTATTTAAATTGGATTTTTAAAATAGAATGCTTACTGACTTGAGAGTTAGCTCATGATTTAAATTGCAATTTAAATCAATTGTGATTTAAATCAAATCCACACTTCTTGGAGGATCAAGTATACAGGTGAATGACAGATATGCAGGCCAGCTGTACAGACCTGGAAATATGGCCAAATAGGGAGGAGATTTTGTACTTCTCAGTGGCTGCTCTCAGGGTTTGGAATGTGCTGCCCTGAGAAGCTAGGTTGGCCCCTCTTCCTCTTGTCTTTCCATCATCAGGCAAAGACCTTCCTTTTCCGGCAGGTTTTAAGCAGTAAGTGAGGTTCCAGGGAATGCTATGTTTATGAAATTCAGATATTTAAAATTATTTTTAATCCTGATCATGGTTAAATTGTTTTAATATATAGTTTTTATATAGTAATTTAAAATTATTATCATCATAGAGTTGTATTTCTCCACTCTTTCCCAATTTTGTTCTAACACCAACTGTTTAAGGTAAGTTAGGATGAGAAATGATGATAAGGCTGTGTGTGGGGTCAGAGGTTGGGAGTTAGATTCCCAACAGTGCCTCCTGTGAGTAGAGCCAGACTGTGTGGCCTTGGGGCAATCTGCACAGTCCCAAGGCATCCTCAAAAAAAATGAATGATAAACCACTTGTAAGTATTCCCTACCTGGAAAACCCTGAAAATTGTCACTATACGTCAGAATTTACTTGATTGCACATTATTATTATTATTATTATTATTATTATTATTATTATTATTATTATTATTATTATTATTATTATTATTATTAAAGGTCATCCAATGAGTTTCATGCCTTACTGGCAATCTAAACCCGGGTCTCCTCAGTCCCAGTCAAACACTCTTCAGAAATTTGGTCACTTACTTATTACAGCAATGTAATTTAACTGTATTTTTAGAGGATAATTCCCTGCATGACTAGTGTGATGGTGAGTCTGCTACACATGATGCTATATTAGTAGCGTCTGGATTCTGCCAGGAACACTCCCAAAGTGTAACTCAGGATGCAGTTGTGTCTGCTTTTTTTCTAATTTCCTTGGAGGGGAATTACAGTGATCAGTGAGATACACACATGCACATTTGGCTCTGGGAAAAAAGGATTTTTGACTGAGATTATTACTGTCTTACAATGGAGAGTTGCAGTCCTGCGTGAAATGTGGGCTTTGTACACCAGGAAATTGTTTATCTAGCAAGTTGACAACTTTCTGCTACATCTGGGCCACTACCAGGCATGTTATCCTACAATGAATGGTCTGTTTTACCAGATCTGGGTCTCCTAGCAGACATTACTCAACAATGTTCAGGATTTTTTTTCTGCAAGTCAAGACTAGACATCTTTCAAAGACAGTTTTAGAATTCCAAAAATTGAAATTCTGTCCATGAAAGCCCAGGGAGTTGAAGATGTGATTTTTCATACCCCTGTGATTTTATTGAAGTCACTTTTGGCTATATGATCCTCTTGTTTTTATATGAAACTTCCTCCCTGTGAAGAGCAACACGCATAATCAATGTTTTGTCCAGTATGTTCACTACTACTGCATTTAGTGCTAGAATGAATAGCCTTTGTGATGGTCAAAATAAAGGAGTATTTATTTTTGGTAAAGTACTTTTTAAATTTTTGCAATGGGAAGTACTAAAACTTAATCAAATCCACCTTTTTTCACTATTTGTGTCTAGACATACTTAGCATTAATAATTAGAAATAAAGTTCTGCTTATTTTGTTATAGCTAAGTTAAACTTTTGTGTTTATTGCAACAATCAGTTACTATTCTTAATCCTTACAAATGAAAAATGTATGTTTATGCTGAGCTAGTGGTGATAGGAGCATAAGAGTATCAAGTGGCTGATCTTAGTTGTGATCAAATTTCCCTTGACTTATGAATTGCTTATCTGTAAAATGGTATGATATACTTAACAGATCATATTGCTCAGTTTACAGACCGCTTTTAGCTTTCCTTTCAAGGATATTGAGTTATAGGCAAAGAGTTTTTGGAATGAGTCTTCAATCAGAATAAGAGTTCAGTACCCCTTCATCTGACTAAGGTGATAGTTGCTACTTGAAAAAGAAATATACTGTACAATACATACTGAACTTATGAAGGCGGGACTAGAGTATATTGTTTTCTCTGAAGTTAACAAGAACAAGTTCTTAATAGTTTTCTGAGGGTACGACTACATAGTGAGAGAAATGCCAATTCACTCAAGTTACACTTGAAAATTTAGGTTTCCTAAAGTCTGTTCCTGTTAATTGATCACACAGAGAGAAGAGGAAATTGACTAAATAGGCTTGTTTGTAGCTGATAATCATACATATTCTGTAGGTCTTTAGGAGGTATGGCTACCGGAGAGCTACTTAATAAGCTTTCTACAGTGACAGAGTAACAGTTTCAATCTCTCTTTCCTTCCTTTCATTTCCTACTTGGCAGATGAAAAAAAAATGGATTGACAGGGTGAACATCTGGCTTATTCGTATTTGCTTTTTTGTCACGTGGTCAATGAAAAAATGTGAACCAGCCCATTCTAATCCCGCATTTTTTATCCATGTTGTTGCACCCTGAAAGAGGCTGAAATGATGGGGTTGACAACATATAATGCATACTAAAGTGAACTGAAAAGATGCAGAAAAGTGTGCAGAAGCACAAACAACTGAGCAAGCTTTTGAGAAAACAGCAGATATGAAATGTAAGCATCATCAGAAAAAGGGAAGGAGAAATCATTAGTCTTTTGTTGTTTGACTAAATCAAAGCAGAATGGAGATCATTACTACCTTTGCTAAATAGCCCTATGTTAAGATGACAGTATAGTAGCATTTCCTAATCTTCAGGCTCCTGGATGTGTTGAGCTACAACTCCATTACAGCTGTCTAGTGTAGTTAATAGTAATACAGTATTGGTTGAGATAATGGGAATTATAGTCCAAAATATTTGGAAAGAAGCTAGTTGGTATAGGTACAGTTAGGTACTGTAATGGGAGATATTCCAAGGCATAGTAAAGGCCAAATATATTTGCATGTTTTTTGTTTGGAAGAAACTTTTTTGCTCTTTTTAAAAAGGAGCAGCTTTTTCTTGTTCTTTTTTTTGTTTCTTACCTTTTTCTTAAACACTTTGCTCAATAAGTTCTCAGAAACATATGTTTAAAACAGACATCTTTCCCTTGCAACACTTTTTTCCTGCCTTAAACATATGCAAGCATAAACCAATGGCAAAAATAAACATTCTCTTGAGGGAAAAGACTTCCTATTGAAATAGGGGGAAAAGTGTTGGTTCCCTTCATGAATTTTGTTGTAACCACCACTCTGCAAGTGTAGTGGCAGCCGTACCAGGATGTTATCAGAAGTGGCAAGGATAAAAACAGCCAGGAAAATGATGATGATGATGATGATGATGATGATGATGATGATGATGATGATGATGATGATAATTAGTATTAGTATTAGTATTAGTATTAGTATTATTTAAGTCCCATTGTGGTTTTGGTTGTATCCTATTTTACTGTCTAGTTTACATTTTTTTAAAAAAATAAAAATAAAATCCAGTTCACATGACTTACTTATAATGAGGTGATAAACCAAATTAAACTTTCTGCTGTTTACTTTGGAAGCAGAAAGATGGAACTGTCTCTGTTCTTGGAGAATAAAACCCAGGCTGTGAGAGCTTGGTGTTTTCATACCCACTTACCTTCCCTCAGCCGGATATTCCCAATATGTTTGTCAGTATAAAAGGCCTGCCAAGAATGAAGCAAAATCTCTCCTTTGTGGGGTTCCTTGCCCCTACTTGCTCTGTGTGCTGCTAAGGGTAAAGAAAAAGCACTTGAAGCACACTGGCACCTTGTAATCTGTGCCATTCTTTCCTGCAGGCAGTGCCAGTGAAACTGAGGGCTGCCTCTCCTCAGGTGCACTCTCTCTATATATTCTCTCCTTTGTCCTGGCCAGTCTTCTCTTGAGGGTTTATTGGAAATGATTGTGAGTGTTATGAATACTATCTATCAAGTATTTAAACCTGTGAGTATTGTATAGATATCATTGTTGTAAGCTACTTTGATTCCCCTATTGGGAGAAAGGTAGCATATGAATAAACGAACAAACAAACGAACAAGTACATAAGTAAATGTTCTGCCTCTTTCCCTCCAGAATGTAGTCAATAACGACTTCGATGCCACACATTGCCTGCCTACAAAAAAAGGGGTCAGTCTATTTGGCAATCTTTTGTAAGGTTTAAATATAAACACAGAATTGTCACAAATGCAGCATGTTTGCTGCATTTTGTACCCATTTGGCCTGGCTGTTTTCATTCCCCCTTCCCCAGTTAGGAAATATATTTAGTTCCCAGATGATCATAACAATTAATGCACTCATTAGTTGTAGTGGTTTTGCTATTCTAGTTTACATCTGCTGTAGGGAAATATAGGCAGATATTATCATTTGTCCTTTCTCATGAGCAGGTCAACTTTTAGAGAAGCTGAAACGGACAAGACTTTTTTAAAAAAAAGTCAAGTCACCTCCTACAAAGACTGTTTAGTTCTGACTCCAAGTCTGAAGCTTTCAGTCAAATCCAGCCACATGCTGTCCTTAGTGTGTGGCCCCAGTGACCCTTCAATGAAATAAAAATAATAGTGACCACACGAGACAGACGTAGGGGAGAATAAAAGAAGGACTAGCCTCATGAGGCAAGTATCCTTCAGAGAGTGGCATTATAATCCCAATCAGGTATCTGGTAACAATTTGCCACCCAAGTATGAGGTGGCTTGTGGAAGACTCGGGAGAGATATCAGTGCACTGATTTCTTTCCATTTTAATCTAGGTTTCTAGCCCTACCGTGAATGTTTGGCCCGTTCCCTCAAATCACTGCAAACATGCAGTATTAACCACTGGTAGTTTTCATGCCCCTTCAATTCCAGATGCTGGCTGGGCAATTAGAACTAATCTAGCTCCTGTCTCATAGCTCAGAGAAGCCTCATCAGGTAATTGATATGTTTTGACCTTTTGGGCACATGGCTTTAGCGCAAAGTGGTTCATGAATACACTTCCTTTCCTGATTGCTTGTGAATGCCTTGCGAGGATTAGCTTTAGACACTCCGTTTGTTTAGTCCATTGATACTTTTTTGACAAAATACTTTCAGAGCTACTTAATGGAATGTTGTTACATTGTATCCATTTATTGCTTTTCACTATTAGGTGCAGGAGGATGTGATCTACTTACATAATCAGTCAAATTATTGTCAATTGTCTAGTTTTAAGCTTGTTTTTTTTTTTAAAGAACTATACAACTCATGGACTATCAAGCTTGTATTAAAATCCATGAATACATCTTAGGTATGACAAGGCTTTCCCAAGTAATTATTTCTTTGTTTTTAAATGTGATCTTAACCATGAAATGTAACCTGATTATCAGAACATGGGAAATCACAGACTTCAGCTTCATTTTTTAAGGAGCTGGTGTGATATTCAGGGCCCTGTTTTTGTCCCCCACATAAGGGCCCATCCATGTGTGTTCAAGGCTTGGGGACACATGTGAAAGTTAGCGCATGCATGGAGTGCCTGTGAGAATTTTTGCCTGCAGTTCCTCTCTGCCTTGAGATGAAGCAGAATTACAGATATACTTTACTTGTGGTTGTAGGTTTTTTGGGCTGTATTTATTTACGTGAGTATTTAAATTCTCAACTGTCCCACAAACTACAACAGAACACAGACAGAATTCTAATCCTGTCCTCTGAAGATGCCAGCCACAGAAACTGTTAGGAACAACAGCCTTCCGAACACGCCCAAACTTACAACAACCATCAGATCCCGGCCATGAAAGCCTTTGAGAATACATACTTTACATACTTGAAAGGTGATCCGAAGACTTGAATCACCTTTCAGACATGTAATGTCAATTTTTGGACTCTTGTCTACATTTTTTTTGCACTATCTACAGTGGTGCTGAGCCTGAGGAAATGAGGTTTCCTCCACGAAAGCTTACCATTTGTAGGATTTATATTGGTCCAATAAAAGGTATCACTCACACTTACATTTGGGTACTCTGATAATACAACACATCTAACTCTGCAAGCTTGTTGTCTCCATTTTGAAGCTTAAATAGCCAAAGCTCCCAACACTAATTAAATCTGGCTTCTTCCACCTTTCCCAAGTTCTGCAGTGCACTACTGACAAAGCGTTATAGAAGACTCAAGATTCATTTGAAATAAATTGTTTTTTTTAATGATCAATAAAGTCTTGCCCTACTCTGCTTTTGGAGTTTGCTAATGGAGCACATGGGTAAAATTCCCTTTTATATTTTTCTGAACCTATTCATAATGGGATTTGTCTGTAGTGTGGGGTGGAGTCCCAAACATGGCAACCTTTACTCTGATGCCTCAGTTTTCAAATAAGAGATCATATACTGCATTTAATTTCATTTTAAGACTCCCTTCAAGAGAGATGTAGGAATCAAGCTGGGATTTGTAATTGACATTTGGGACGATACATCACTTCTGATGCTTTAGGGCTTTAACAGGGTTGTCACGTCACCAACAAACAAGCAAAATAAATGCAGACCAAACCAGTAATTAAAATCAGACCTTGGAAAAGTTCTCTCCTTATTTGTAAGGACTACTCATCTTACTCATACTTCCCAGGCAGGACAGCTGAGGATAGCAACCCCAAGAGAGGCCTGCAAAGAAAAAAAAACAAGAAATTGGGCTTTCTCAGATACCAGTCTTCAGCCTTAGAATCAGTTACGAGATATGCTATTTACCTGGCCCTATTCACTGGGTACTTGAGACAGCTTGGAAGACCTGGTTATTTTTGGCAGGCACTTCCAAATATGCCAGGTCCGGAGCCACCTAATCCACCTAATGTCATCAGATTAATGCCAATGCAAATGTTTTAGTTGTTATTTAGAGTGAATTGTAGGATGTTTTTTAATTGTTTGATCATTTCTATAATGTTTTTTATAGTTGAGTTCTTTTCATGATGTTTGATACTCCATTGTTGTTTTATATCAGTTTGTGTAGTAATAAATATATAATATGAATGAATGAATAAATGAATGCCCTCAAAGTCCTGTAAGCTTATCTTTGTTATTTTTGGTGCCTATATATTGTGCATTCCACCACCTTTGCAAACCTCCAATGAGAGTCTTTGCAAACTTCCCTTATGATGTCTGGCTCCAACAGGCCACCCACTTCCATTCCCAGGCCTGGTTTCTTCTCCCTCTTTTTGAACAAGAAGCCCATGATTTGTCTAAAAATCTCTGAAGAACAGTCTTAACCAACTGGCAGCTATATTCCCTCTCTGTTTAAAATAGCTGTCTTTCATATGGAGTCACTTACCAGTCATTTTCTCTTTCAGCCAAGTGTCTCACTGGCATTGGGGAAAGGGGTGTGTGTTTCTTTTCTTTTCCAGGGCTTGATACTGTGTATAATGTCCAAAACTGAGCTGGTTTTAATCATGACTGTATGCGAAGCGTTTTGCATTTTTTCCAACCCCTGCCCCCTGCTCTATATTTTGTGTTTACCCAAATTCAGAGGCTGAACACAAATCTAGCAGTAGTTCTGTTAAGAGGATAAACTTACTAGAAACCCAAAGCCATTCAGTTGTTAAATGTAAATGTAAAAAAAAATTAACAAATTCAGTTCTTGGAAAAAATTCCACCTCAATCCATATATGAAGTGCTATCCGGATAAAAGCAGATTGCATATGGATCATCATCTTGGTGGTGTGATTTGATCCCAGCTCAAAGTGGCAGTGCAGCAACACAGGATTGGGCTACACAAGGCAAGCTCACACAATTCCTAAAAAAGAAATCCATTGGCAAGTGCACAACTATAAAATTTTGCAGACGTCATTTTCTAGCATGGTTAGGGTTTAGAAGAGGGGAGAGGAAAACTATTATGAGTACGGTGACCTCTGTGCTATGTACCCTCTTTAAGCAGGCTTATACTGTTGCACTGTAAGCACACATGTGGTTTCCCCTAAAAGTATGTTATGAATAGGGTTTGCAAACTTAGAATACAATCCTCAGTTCCTGGGATCCTTTGAGGTGTGATTTTTCCAAGAGTATATTATGAACAGAGTTTTGAAAAAGTTACTTTTTTGAATTGCCATTCCCAAAGTTGCCCAGGGAGCATGAAATGCTAATGAGGAGATTCTGGTAATTGTAGTCCAAAGGAGTAAGAGTTCTAAGTTTTGTAAAGATTGGTTGTTGTGGGTTTTTCAGGCTCTTTGGCTGTGTTCTGAAGGTTGTTCTTCCTAACGTTTCGCCAATCTCTGTGGCTGTCATCTTCAGAGGACAGCACTCTGTCCTCTCTTTGTAAAGATTGTTCTTCAGAGTATGTGAAAGTGGAGTTCTCCATTGGCATTCAGGAGAATAATGCAGTCCAGACAGACAGTTAACAAGTGTGATGTGTACTTCAAGTGGGATCTCCAGATCTTCACTAACAACTCTTTTTCATATATGTAGAAACCTCTTTTTAAAATTTAACAAATATTTTATAGAACAGAAATACCTGATAGCCTTAATCTTTTTATGTTGTTTCCAGTAATGTAATCTGAACAGAGACAAGGAGACAGGCAGGCACTGTTATAAAAGCTGGCAGACAAGTTTGCAGAAAGAATATTTTGTTTAAATGAAGACTCACTGATCGTTTTCTGAAGTTGGATAAGGAGAAATGCAGTACCTCCTCATGTAAGTGCAAGCTTGATTAGCTGCAAGGTGTCTGTTTCTGGGTGGCAGAACAAGCAGCTGGAATCTGACAAGCCACTAGTCAGCAAGGTGTTACTGTTAGTGATTGCAAGCAAGATACTTTCCATTGTAATGAGGCAGAAAGCACTAAATCGTTTTCACTGTACACCCTGTAAATTGACCCTGAGGGAGGGGCAAGGGGAAATCTCCTTGTGTATGGTACATACAGTTGCATCTATTTAAACAGCACATTCCTGTCTATAGTTTATCCTATCGTGATGTTATGTTAATAGATCTTTTTCTATATTATAGGTCCACCAGGAAGGCGAGGAAAGCCTGGACGGCGAGGAGAGCCAGGTAAGTTCCTGTGTATTGTGAAATAATGCTGATAATTTATAGATGAACTGTGAGAGAAAAGTTACTTATCAAATGCACCTTCTTTTTCTCATAGATAATCAGTGAGTCAGAATATGCTTAAGGTAAAGCTAAAGGTAAAGGTTCCCCTTGACAATTTTTGTCCAGTTGTGTTCGACTCTAGGGGGCGGTGCTCATCCCCGTTTCCAAGCCATAGAGCCAGCGTTTTTGTCCGAAGACAATCTTCCGTGGCCACATGGCCAGTGCGACTTAGACACGGAACGCTGTTACCTTCCCACCGAGGTGGTCCCTATTTATCTACTTGCATTTGCATGCTTTCGAACCGCTAGGTTGGCGGGAGCTGGGACAAGCGACGGGAGCTAACTCCGTCGTGTGGATTCGATCTTACGACTGCTGGTCTTCTGGCCCTGCAGCACAGGCTTCTGCGGTTTAGCCCGCAGTGCCAACACGTCCCCAGAATATGTTTAAATATCCTTAAATAGTCATAATATATTTTATCCAGAGTTTTGTTTTGCTTTGTTTTTTGATTAAAGGAGTAGGTTGCAAAGAAATCCCAGGAAAGCAGTTTCTAAGGTGAGGTGAACATTCAAGTGCAGTTTGGAGAGTAACTATCCCTTCATAGTTCAAAATAACCAAGCAGTGAAAATAATCATGGCAGCAATAAAAGCTAATCCTTGGGCCTAGTGAAAATGAGATCGGTGATGGTGGGAAAAAGGTGGGAGGGCAGAAGTGAATACTTGGGACTTAGTGATGGAAAGCAGGAGGCAGAGGTGGAGGCACAGAGGAAGACAATGGGAAAGAAGCATCAAACTGTAGGGTTAGTCAAGGCCTTTGAGAGGGAAGATGCACCTTTTCTGCCCATATGTGCTGCCAATTAAATGGCAATCTGCACTATGTTGGAGTGTAATTTAAAGTTGTAAACAGGGGCTTCTCCTCTTGGACGACCCCTGTCCCCAACCCGAACAAACCCTTTAACACGGCTGCTGTAACACTGTCACAGGTAAGTGTTGACCATCACACCACTATTTTTTAAAGTGGATTTTTTTTGGTGCAACACAGCTTTGTTTATTTTAGTGACACTGTAAAACGTGTTTCATAGCACTATCTGCTAGTTATAGTCATGATATCTGTAATATAATATAAAACACAAGCACTAACAAGACCACACTTCTGTTCACACTCTTATTCACAAACAGATCATTCTCATTCAAAATTCCAAACTCTGGCTAACTCCCAAACTCTGACAGTTTAAACTTAACAGCACTGACTAACTCACAGCCCTAACACTTAATCCCCTATATACAAACAGAACTTCTCTACTGAGGAATCACACTGTGTGACACAAGGTCATCTTATTTACAGGCAAAAAAAATGCTAGGTAATGTGAGAGGAACCTGAAGAAATAAAGGTGTCATTTCCTTCAGAGATTCCAAGTCAGTATTTTATCTGAACCAGAAAACATCATAGCTTAAGTTTCTTTGCTGTATTTGATCTCTCTCCCCCCTCGCCCCTTCTTACATGTGCACACATGTAAAAGCAAGTACAACTCCAATATACACCTTTGTAACCCCTCTCTCATGTGTGTGTGGTGAGAGGATTGGTGGGTTGGTTGGCTGGATGGTTGGTTGGTTTTCACTACTCTTGAGCTATATTATTGTAAGGAATGAGATTCATAATCAAGCCTTTTCAGACTACAGTACATCATTCAGAATCTAGCCACAATAGTCACTGACCAGGTTGGCTGTGGGATACTGGAAATGTAATGTTGCCAGTTTCTGCTTCTCAATAAGCACAGTTATATCAGTTTCCTCTGCATATTTTTATAATAATAATAATAATAATAATAATAATAATAATAATAATAATAATAATAATAATAATAATAATAATAATAATAATAATAATACAATAACAACAACAACATCTTAGAACTGCACAGCTGGAAGAGCCTTTATGGATCATTGAGTCCAGCCTATGTCAAGGAGGCAAAATGGGGGAATAGAACTCCCAAACTCTGGTTCCGCAGCCAGATCCCTAAACTATTGAGTCATCCAACTGTCATTTACTAAAATGTAAGACTCGTTTTACTTTGTAAGACATATACACATACATCTAGACATACATATGCATAAATAACTGCTGGATAGCTTTAAAATGAAAGCTTCTGGGCCAGCTGATGAGCTAAATGGGCACTGGGTATCATGTCAGAAGAGTCAGATCTAGAGAGGTGGATACATATGGCAATTCTATCCTTTCCTGTGTTTTCTCTCTGCTTTACCTAATTTGTCTGCCTTGCTTAGGCCATGAGCACGTTCTCGCTTAGCCTGTGTCTTTATGCGTCATGTAATTTTAGCCACTGAGAAACAAAAAATGAAAGTCCAGAAGCTGAAGAAGAGTGAGTAATCTTTAGTTAATGCTGGGAAAATTAGAACCATTTTCATTCAATGAAAAGCTTAAATGACTGTCCATGTCTGATTTTAAGCAACTGAATGAATGTAAGTTTGACAAAGTCATTAATTGGTTTTCAGGAAGCTGTAAGAATAGATCTGACACACATGTTTGATGAGATCTAGTTTTAGCAGTTGTTTTTCAGGAAGGATCAAGAGAAGTGTAGTATTTTGTGTTTGATCTTTTAAAAAATAAATCCAATTTAAAAATCTGATTTCAATTTTAAAAAGACTGCTGTTTTAAATAAAATAATTTAAATCACTGATTTTTGTTCTCCTTGTTTACATTTGTGAATCCTCTGTGCCTGCTCTGAAGTGTGAACACACTATTTATTTCAAACTGATTTTTAATGACAAAAACATTATGTTTCACCCTAAAAAATAATAATTACCAGGCTACAGTACTTCTATACTCACATTGCCGGGAAATAGGGTGCCAAATTTTCCATAGCAAAGGGCAACCTGAATGTGGACATCACACACATTAGCAATCGGCATGGTCTACAGGATACCCTCTTTTGCTCACTACTATTCACAAAGAGACACCATGGAAGTGAAAATCTCAGAACCCAACTCCTTTTTTCATCAGTTAGCCATTTCTCACCCAAACACAAAGTAACAGTAAAGGCTGTTTTTCAATATGTTCTCAAACTATCTATTGCTTGGAGCCACAAAGTAATCAAAATGCCTAGAAGAACTGTGTCTTTCAGATTAACTGAATGCACTAAAGTACATGTCCATGCAGCTGGAAGGTATTTGTTAATAGAGATGCGGATGAACCTCAGTTTGGAGATTCGTGCCAGTTCATACATGTGGCACCACAGTGCCGCACATTCCCTTCCCCCACCTTCCTGGCCAATGACCTACTCACTAGTCAGAACATGCTCTTCACCTCCTTCAGCTGTTTGACCAGTCCCCAGCAGGAGCACAGATTTACCTGTCCTGCCACCTTGTCTGAATGGGTGATCAGCCAAGGAGACAGGGCAGGGAAGCATGTGCTCCTGCTGGAGTTTGGTCAAACAACTGAAGAGGAGGAGAGGAGCACAACTATATTCCTTCAGGGCTTATGTTCTTTTATACTCAAGAGTGGAGAATTTGAGAGAAGACTAAAGGAAATGTATGCATAATATTGAAAAACCTGATTTTAAATCATTCTTAGGAATATACGTAGAGAAGACTCCTTGGAAAAGACCTTGATGTTAGGAAAGTGTGAGGGCAAGAGGAGAAGGGGATGACAGAGGATGAGATGGCTGGACAGTGTCATTGAAGCGACCAACATGAATTTGACCAAACTCCGGGAGGCAGTGGAAGACAGGAGGGCCTGGTGTGCTCTGGTCCATGGGGTCACGAGGAGTCGGACATGACTAAACGACTAAACACACACAGGTATATACAATGTTCCCTCTAAGCCGTGCAGCCAAGACAGTGTTGCTGCCATATGCTTCCAGTCACAGAATCCCACATGCATGGGGCAGAAGCCTTGCCCAGTACTCCGGAAAATTAGAGGGAATGTTGGTGTGGATCTTTCTTTGTTAAATTATCCTTACTGGAGAGTTACTTGAATCTTTGAGAGAGAAGTGTAATGGCTTAAATTAGGGCATCCGATTGGCCTTCTTGAAAAAAAGTATGTTAAATGAAGTTCAACCCCCTCACCATCCTGTACTTGCTGATTTACTACTCTACAACAAGATGAAGGCAGCAGCAAACATTGTCAATTACTCTCTCAGCCTCTTTTTTAATACAAGAATTTATGAAGCATCACCTTGCGTTTGAAACATTGGCAGCATCTGGATTCAAAAACAATGACAGCAAACAAAGATCAAGTTCAGCTGGTACCATGCTTCACCATGGAAAGGGAGGTTCCTGATTCAGATCAGAAGAAAGCAGAAAGATCTCCATCCTGTGAATCTGCAAAATCCAAGATCTGAAATGTGAAATCAAAGTCACCACCCTCCATGCATCTGCAATCAGTTCAAGGGCCAGTTCACTCATGAGTGTAACTGATCATCTGACTGTACAGTATCGTCGTTTAGTCATTTCCGACTCTTCGTGACCCCATGGACCAGAGCACAACAGGCCCTCCTATCTTCCACTGCCTCCCGGAGTTGTGTCAAATTTATTCTGGTAGCTTCGATGACACTGTCCAACCATCTCATTCTCTGTCGTCCCCTTCTCATCTTACCTTCACATTTTCCTAACATCAAGGTCTTTTCCAAGGAGTCTTCTCTTCTCATGAGATGGCCAAAGTATTGGAGCCTTAGCTTCAGGATCTGTCCTTCCAGTGAGCACTCAGGGTTGATTTCCTTCAGAATGGATAGGTTTGTTCTCCTTGCAGTCCAGGGGACTCTCAAGAGTCTTCTCCAGCACCACAATTCAAAAGCATCAATTCTTTGGCGGTCAGCTTTCTTTCTGGTCCAGCTCTCACTTTCATACATCACTACAGGGAAAACCATAGCTTTGACTATTTGGACTTTTGTTTGGCAAGGTGATGTCTCTGCTTTTTAGGATGCTGTCAAGGTTTGTCATCGCTTTCCTCCTAAGAAGCAGGCGTCTTTTAATTTCGTGGCTGTCTCCATCTGCAGTGATCATGGAGCCCAAGAAAGTAAAATCTGGCACTGCCTCCATATCTTCCCCTTCTATTTCCCAGAAGATGATGGGACCAGTGGCCATGATCTTAGTTTTTTTGATGTTCAGCTTCAGACCATTTTTTGCACTCTCCTCTTTCACCCTCATTACAAGGTTCCTTAATTCCTCCTCACTTTCTGCCAGCAGAGTGGTATCATCTTCATATCGGAGGTTGATATTTCTTCTGGCAATCTTAATTCTGGCTTGGTATTCCTCCAGTCCAGCCTTTCGCATGATGTATTCTGCATATAAGTTGAATAAGCTGGGGGACAATATACAGCCTTGTCGTACTCCTTTCCCAATTTTGAACCAACCAGGTGTTCCATATCCAATTCTAACTGTTGCTTCCTGTCCCACGTATAGGTGTCTCAGGAGATAGACAAGGTGGTCAGGCACTCCCATTTCTTTAAGAACTTGCCATAGTTTGCTGTGGTCCACACAGTCAAAGGCTTTCACATAGTCAATGAAGCAGAAGTAGATGTTTTTCTGGAACTCTCTGGCTTTCTCTATAATCCAGCACATGTTAGCAATTTGGTCTCTAGTTCCTCTGCCCTTTCGGAATCCAGTTCGTACTTCTGGGGGTTCACGGTCCACATATTTCTGAAGCCTACCTTGGAGGATTTTGAGCATAACCTTCCTAGTGTGGGAAATGAGTGTGATTGTACAGTAGTTGGAGCATTCTTTGGCACTGCCCTTCTTTGGGATTGGGATGTAGACTGATCTTTTCCAGTCCTATGGCCACTGTTGAGTTTTTCAAACTTGCTGGCATATTGAATGTAGCACCTTAACAGCATCATCTTTTAAGATTTTAAATAGTTCAACTGGAATGCCATCACCTCCACTGGCCTTGTTGTTAGCCAAGCTTTCTAAGGCCCACTTGACTTCACTCTCCAGGATGTCTGGCTCTAGGTCAGCAACCACATTATCTGGGTTGTCCGGGATATCCAAATCTTTCTGGTATAATTCCTCTGTGTATTCTTGCCACCTCTTCTTGATGTCTTCATCAAGTATAAGCCCCTGTACAGTATAAGCCCCTGTAAATCGTTCCCCTCAAAGCAGAGTTTTCATCATGACACTTGATGATCATCCATATTTTCCAAGCAATAGATATATTTTTTGTTGTTTAGTCGTTAAGTCGTGTCTGACTCTTCGTGACCCCATGGACGACAGTACGCCAGGCCCTCCTGTCTTCAATAGATATATAGAGAACTAGTTGAAAAACAGCACTGACAATTACATTGTGTTTAGGAGAGGAGTAGTTAAGTGATGAAAAAGAGTTCAGCTTCTGGGATTGTCACTTTTGTATCGCTTTGTGAATGGTAGGGAATGTCATTTTGGAGGTCATTAACTGATAGACAGCACACATCAGAAATGACTTGATGACACATAAGATTGTTGGATGAGTTGTTTTTTAAATTACCAAGCAATTTTATAGTAACAAGATGAGTGTAATGGAAATTATGAAATTAAATAGGCACCAAAGTTTCATTTGGCACTTCAACCCTGAGTGCTCACTGGAAGGACAGATCCTGAAGCTGAGGCTCCAATACTTTGGCCATCTCATGAGAAGAGAAGACTCCCTGGAAAAGACCTTGATGTTCAAAAACCGTGGAGGCAAGAGGAGAAGGGGATGACAAAGGATGTGATGGTTGGACAGTGTCATCGAAGCTACCAACATGAATTTGGCAGTGGAAGACAGGAGGGCCTGTCGTGCTCTGGTCCATGGGGTCACGAAGAGTCGGACACTACTAATTATTTATTTATTTATTTATTTATTTATTTATTTATTTATTTATTTATTTATTTATTTATTTATTTATTTATTTATTTATTACATTTATAGCCTGCCCATCTAGTCGTACCGATTACCCTGGGCAGGTAACAACAGATCAAATCTAATACAATTTAAAATCATAACAACATTTCACTAAAAAATAGAAACCACAATAATCCAGATAGGAAAAAGGCACAGAGAACAAAATCAGGCGGTGGATGGAGGAAAGGCGTGCTTAAACAGTCAGGTTTTCAGTTGGCATTTGAAGATGCCCAGGGAAGGGGCCATACGGATCTCAGGAGGGAGGCTATTCCAAAGACGAGGAGCCAGCGCTGAAAAGGCCCAGTTTCTCATTTTTTCCTTCCAGGCCTCCCTCGGCGTTAGGCTCCTCAGTCTCACCTCCTGGCTAGATCGAGTGATACGGGTAGACCTAGGTGGGAGAAGGCGTTCCATCAGGTAACGAAGCCCTAAACCGTTTAGGGCTTTATACGTAAGCGTTAAAACTTTGAAATATATGCGGAACCGAACGGGCAGCCAGTGCAAGGCGGCCAGAGTGGGAGTAATATGTTGATATTTCCTTACCCCAGTAAGAAGTCTGGCTGCCGCATTCTGCACCATCTGGAGTTTCCGCATACTTCTCAAAGGCAGCCCCACATAGAGAGCATTACAGTAGTCTTATCTTGAGATTACGAGCGCATGGACCAGAGTGGTGAGCAACCCAACATCTAAATAGGGGCGCAGCTGGGCTATCTGCCAGAGATGGAAATACGCGGTGCAGACCACTAATGCTACCTGGGATTCCAAAGCAAGTGCCTGGTCCAGATGGACCCCCAAGCTGCGCACCTCACTCTTCGCGGTGAGAGTCACCCCCCCCAAAAAGAGAGAGAGTTTCCCAAACCGCTGATGCTAGGCCCACCCACCCTCAGGACGTCCGTCTTGTCTGGGTTCAGCCTCAGCCCATTTTCCTGCATCCATTGCAGTACAGATCCCATGCAGCGCTGTAGGGACAGGTCGGCATCCACTGTAGTTGGCAAAAAGGAGATGTAGAACTAAGTGCCATCAGCATATTGACTAAATGACTAAACAACAACAAAAAGTTTCATTAACATCATATTGGTTAATATTCCCAGGTACAAATAAAAAACAGAAATTACAGAACTAAAATGAGTGAGCTTCTGAATATTTGTTCTTTTTAATGAATAATAAAAAAATTTCAATATCTGTATTTTTTAAAATATTATTTTTGTGCCTCCATTTTTACAACCAGACACAGAACTCATCTGCAACCTGTTTGAAGAGAAAGGAGTTAAAACGAGCTTGTTTGGCTAAAAAGGAGTCAAAAGGTTAGCCCAGAGTCAGCTAATTGGGTCCTTATTGCCAGAATCAAAAGCTCAGATTGCCCCAAACATGGAATTGAGTTCCCCTTAGAAAACCTATGTGAGGAGACTGTTTGGTCTCAGAAATACTGAGAGAATGTTTAGTGCTAGAATAAATGTTTAAAAATAAAGTACAATTGCTGTCTGATTTTCTAAAGTAAGGGGTAATACTTCGATTATGCCTTACATAATTGTATACTAATTACCTGAATATACATGACAAAATGGTTACCTTTCTGTCACTCCATTACATTTTTAAAGCAAACCTGAGTTGTTGTTTACTCTTTAAAGAAAGCATGTATTTTACCCTTTTTCTGTGATTTTAGTTGCCCTGCAAACTTCCAAATATCTCCGTCCCATCCCTGCCTACAAATGTATACAATGTACCATGTTGTAAACCTCCTTCTGGCATGCCAGTACCATGCATGCTCAGTGATATAACAAAGTAGCTGTTTTTCCCTTTTGAAAGGCTTTTTTTAAAGATCAGTGTTTTAGCCTATACTGCCTGGATTTTTTTTTAATTAAAAAGTGGTTGGGGCCAACTATTCTCTTTCAAGATAAACAAGATTCATCTTTTCAGTCGGTTTTAAATCTGGAGTCATTTGGGGTTGACTATTTTTGAACAGTTTAACATTTTAAGAAATCATAACAATGTATTTTAATCATTTTATCTTTTATTGTATTTTAATTGAATTTTAATTGTTGTAAGCCACCCAAAGACCTCTGGGTAGAGTGGGTGGCATATAAGTTAGTTAGTTAGTTAGTTAGTTAGTTAGTTAGTTAGTTAGTTAGTTAGTTAGTTAGTTAGTTAGTTAGTTAGTTAGTTAGTTAGTTAGTTAGTTAGTTAGTTAGTTAGTTAGTTAGTTAGTTAGTTAATAACTTGAAAACCCTTTGCCCAAACATCCCTAAATTTGCCACAGAGCAAGAACAGACTTTCTACTACACCTTTATATAATTTCGTATTGATCCGAGGTCCGGTTTCAAAGTTACAAGGTTTTGGTTTAGGATGCCACAATATTTAGACTTGTAAAACATTGATTTGGTCTGCTGCACAATCTAAATCTGAGACAGGTAATAAATGATCCCCTGTTTTGTTAAAATAAAGTTCCCATCAATCCTAGCTAGCATACTTAATGTTAAAGAATAATGGAAGCTGTATCCATCAACATCTAGAGGGTCAGAAGTTGCACATGCCATTCTAAGAGATATAGAAAACTTTGCTTTGCTAAAAGCTTCTTAACATGCTATTTCAGAATAATTATTTATTCTTCTTTAATCTTACTTGCCTTCTTTTGCTTATAGTTATATGCTAATATCAAATCCAGAAATTAAAATTAAAATTTGACTTAATTACTTGGTTATATGGTCTGTGATGTAGTCTGGGTCAGTACCATGTTTCCCCGAAAATAAGACAGGGTCTTATATTAATTTTTGCTCGAAAAAACACATTGGTGCTTATTTTCAGGGGATGTTTTATTTCTTTCATGTACAACAATCTGCATTTATTCAAATACAGTCATGCCATCATCTTCTGGCTCCTGCACAATGCTGCACAATGGTGGAGGGCGGGGTTTCACTTAACTGGGGCTTATTTGGGGGGGATTATGTTATGAGCATCCTGAAAAATCATACTAGGGCTTATTTTTGGGTTAGGTCTTATTTTCGGGGAAACTTTATTTCACAACTTTATTTCTTTCTGCACCAGATTTTACCAAAATTCTGCCCCGGGGACAGAAATTACATACAGACGTATGTGGCATGACACGCCCTTAAACATATGTTTCTTGTTTTTTCATTCATTACCTTCACCATAGAAGTATTACTGTAGCAGTAAAAGGCTCCTCTGGCATCAAGTTCCAAACACTGCCAGCAAAATAACTAATGAATATGATGCATATATTTTTCTCTTTTTTTAATGGGGAAAGAAAACAAAGAATTTATTATGGTTTACTTTAGCAAGGAGGCCTACATGCTGTGTCTTTTAACAGATGGTTACACTGGTGCACTTTCCCGGAACAGAGGGAAAGCATATATATAAAAATATACAAGTGCAAAGCTTTTAATGTAAAATTTTTGTGTAGCCCTTCAGTTAGAAGAAACCCCCTGTAATGTTGCTGCTGAGAATGACTGACGTTATCTAAACTGCAGCCAAACCAAAGTGCAGATTGCTCTTGGTGTTTTGGTTTTGAACATAGCTGCTGTTTGTTATTATAGATGGGTCAGATATACAGTATATTGAAATGTTTCTTTAAGATATTTGCCACACCAAAACCAAGCCCCTGGTCCTTTGCCACAACTGATCAATGAAAGTTACGTTTACTTGCTTTTTTATTACAGCATCCGTCCCTTGGGGCTCTTGTGTGGTTGCAGCTTCACAGCTTCCAGACAAATACTGACATAGAGCCAAAGGTTCAGTAGTTATTTGGCTTAGTCATGAGGATCTTTGTTCTGATCATATTGAGGCTTTAAAAAAAACTATCAGTACAGCTTTCAAACTATGCATTTTTGCTAGCTTTACCACAGAGCAATAACTTTTAAAATGTATATATCAGGGATTCCATTCACAGTTCTTCTGACATTACCAAACTATTTTTTCTTCTGTGTAATGTTGAAGGTGTGATGCTTCTGGACAGGTGGCAAAATATTTTTGCTGTTTTCAATTTTACTATTTTTTTCTTGTAACCCATGTCAGGGTACAAGTCAACCAAGAAGACAAAAGTTAGGACTAGCTAAACATAAAGGAGAATAATCTAACTTTTTTTATATAAGAAGCAATTAACACCTTTCAAGTGATAAATATTTCTTTCTCAAAAACAAATATCTCATATGTTCTTCCTCTCATCTTCTTACTGCCAGAATCAGAAAATATAAGAGAAATTTGTTCCAGCACATGAAAAGGGTGGAATAAAGAAAATTCTATCTCCTGGTCTATTATCTTATAAGATCTCTTGTATGGAGAATTAGTGCAGGGAAAGTGCACCAGAGGGAGACCACAGCTGCGATAGAAGGATATCTGCAGCCCTAGGAATGGACCTCAACAGATGGGAAACCTTGGCATCTGAGCATTCAGCCTGGAGGCAGACGGTGCAACATGGCCTGTCCCATTTTGAAGAGACCCTTGTCCAGCAGGCCGAGGCAAAGAGGCAGTCCCGAAACCAGCAAAATCAGGGAGCTGGACAGGGGACAGATTGGATTTGTCTTCAGTGTGGAAGGGATTGTCACTCTTGAATTGGCCTTCTCAGCCAGACTAGACGCTGTTCCAAGACCTCTACTCAAACCACGTTACCATAGTCTCTCAAGACTGAAGGATGCCTACACAGAATAGAGAAGTTATATCCTTGCAACAGTTGTTCCAGTCTCAGAGGTGTTTGACTCTCCAAGAACAAGCTCTTGCATTTACATATTCTCTACAAATGTAAGAATCTAAACAGTGACGTGCACTTTGAGAGTAGTGTCAGACTCTGATGAGTCAAGTCAACAATTTGAGACCTACCTGGATGCTACAGCTATACCAGCTGACAGTTTCATCAGTACAGGTAGAGAGGAGGTGTAATGTTGGAATTGAGTATACAAAGATACAGTGTATAGCCAAGGGCTATGAATAAAAAGAGAAGGCAGGGTTCAAAAGAAGAGAGAGAGGAAGATGCCTAAATTGAAGGGAAAGATGGTTTTTCTTGTAATAGATCAGTAACTAATTGTCCAGGATTAGAGCATGTTTTCCAGATAATCTGGGTTCAGTGGACATTCAAAAAGTTAGGCTAATGGTGTGAAAGATCCCTGAAAGGATCGGAAAAGTTCAATTGGTGTGAGTTCTGCCCTACTTTGGAGAATGGTGGGAAGCAAGAGCATTTAGCAGAAATCATATTGTAATCACAGCACATACAGTAATTGACTGAATCGGTCTGATACAGGTTTAGGCAATAATCTATTCTGAAATGAGGTCAAAGTTTCTATTACTGTATGTAATTACTGTTGCCCTTGAGCTTTCGTAAGAATATTGTTATTTCTAAAGATCATGTAATTATTCAACATGCTTTTATAATAAATATTTTATTGTCTGATTCCATTACACAAATTTCCCTTCCCCTTCAGAGGCCACTATTCACTCATCACATATGACATCCTATATCCAACATATGTGTTTAGTTTTTCTGAAGACCTATCTCAGAGCCATTTTCATAGTTCACTTGGGATTAACTGTTCTGAATAATTTGATGGGGTTTAACAAAAGAAGAGTAACTTTTTAGTAAGAATGGCTTCTGTCCTGAAGGAAGCTTTCCTCTTTCCTTTTCTCTAGAGGAGCTCTGAGAAGGAGATTAGGCTTAAGCCAGCCATTCAATCTGAACTGCAGAAAACCTTATTAGTTCAGACCAACCAATAACTAGGACTGCTTTATTCAGAGGGGAAAGTGAGCATTTGCCCAGGGCCCACATGAAGAGGTGGATTTTATTTGCCCTCCATGATGGTGCTGTACAGCCTGCGCTGCCCACAGCTCGTTGAGCCTTTGAAATCTCACGTGTGCTGAGGTCATGTGATGGGACCATGATGAGTGATGGTCCCATCACCAGTGGGACCATCAGTGGTGCACACAGCCTTTTCTCCCAAGTCATTGAGGATCCCAGCCCAGTAGAGCTGACATTGGCAGGCACAACACTGAGAGACTGTTTTGATGTCAGATGGCAGAAACAGGCTGTTTTAGGGGCTTAGATTTATTTTCGAATGTGGTCTTGCATTCCACGGAACAGTAAAGAGATTTGGATCACCAAACAATGGAAACTATCTGGGATTGCTTGAATTAATTACAGAATTTGATCCTGTTTTATCTACATATATTGATAGCTATGGTAACAAAGGTGAAGGTCATCCTTCTTACCTGTCATTTCATGTCTGTGAAGAATTTATTAATCTGATGGGCCCGAAAGTTCAAAACACAGTTCTGAAGGAGGTTAGATTGGTCAAGTATTGTTCAATATGTGTGGATTCCACTTCTGATGTGAGCTGCTTGGACCAGTTAACTTTTAGGTAAAGGTTCCCCTTGACAATTTTTGTCCAGTCGTGTTCAACTCTAGGGGGCGGTGCTCATCCCCGTTTCCAAGCCATAGAGCCAGCGTTTGTCCGAAGACAATCTTCCATGGTCACATGGCCAGTGCGACTTAGACACGGAACGCTGTTACCTTCCCACCGAGGTGGTCCCTATTGATCTACTTGCATTTACATGCTTTCGAACCGCTAGGTTGGCGGGAGCTGGGACAAGTGACGGGCGCTCACTCTGTGGATTCGATCTTACGACTGCTTGGTCTTCTGACCCTGCAGCACAGGCTTCTGCGGTTTAGCCCACAGCACCACCATGTCCCTACCCAGTTAACTTTTACATTGTGTTATATTGATAGATGCAGTGGTGAACGAATGGAAAGATTTCTGCAATTTGTCCCTATATTTTCATATATAGGACAGTCATTAGCTAATACAATTTGCAAGACCTTTCAAGACCACAGCATAGCCAATAAAGACTGTTGTGGTCAGGAACAGGACAATGCTTGTAGCATGTATGGAAAATATAAAGGAGTGCAGGCACACATTCGGAACATCAATCCACTGGCTGAATATGTACTATGTACTGTTCATTATTTGAATCTGGTTGGACAACGGGCTGCTAGTGTCTGTCCATGTGGTGCAATTTTTTTCCTATGGTTTAGACACTATTTGATTTTCCCCTCTTCTTCAACCCATCACTGGTCTTTGCTTCTGGATCATCTGAAACCAAATGAAAAAGGACGGATATTTTTCTTGAAGCAGCTAGGAGACTGTTGCTGGTCTAGCCATGCTAATGCTGTTGAAACTTTGTAACTGAACAACCGCAACATTATTGAATGTCTCCAAAATATGGGAAATCATCCAGATGAAAATTATGACACACAGAGTCAAGGGATATCCCTTTCTTTAAAAAATGAAGAAATTGGAAAATATCCTTATGTGCATCATATGGAGCAGGATTTTAATTAAGTTTAATAAAACAAATGCCTATTTGCAATCGAGCTGCACTTGGGCACTACAACCAACATGCTTGAGTCACTTGCGTGAAATATGTTAAATGTTTCAGAAATGAGTTTCAAGACATGGAAAAAAACAGCTAAGACTATCCTGCCTAATAGTGAGGATAAAAGTTGTAATAGAAAGCGCAAAGCTTTTTCCGATAAGGCCAGGATTGATGTTATTCTAGAAGGAAGCAGAAAGTTTCAAGTTCAAACTTGTAATTATTGACACACTTGTCAATTGTCTGCATGAAAGAGGGCAACAATATTCTTCAATAAACAGCAACTTTGGCTTTTTGGATTACTCAGTTTTCATATCAGTTCAACAATTAAGAAAACATGCATTTACTCTACAACAAGTGTATTAGGATGATTTGGAAACTACATTTAGAAATGAAGTTGTTGCTTTCCAGAGTTTACTATGATGATGCCTTCCAAGAAGCATCAACAGCAAAGAGTGTAAAATTTATGAGCAGATTCGGGAATGGCTCGTAAAACCTTGTATACCTTCTTTGGATGGCAGAGATAGTAAGGAAATCCTTCAGAAGCTTTTGGAAGATAGGAATAAGGAGGTAACAAATAGAGTGGCCAGGTTTGGATGGCTAGCGATAAAATTAAAGGATACCTGGTTGAATGATAATGATAGAGCAGGAAGTACTGGAGATATGGTATAGAATATGGAGCTGATTAGAGTCTATATGGTTATCAGATGTACAATCTTACCGCTGTTATGTCATTTTATTGTGCATTTTAATGTATATGTATATGTTTGTGGTTTTAACGGCCAGCGGATATAATCATTTTTTATGCAGTGGGAATATCTCATACCCCATCTGAGGACCCACCTGAAACAACTTGGTTTTTAGAATTGAAATATGTGTACATTTTAATCCTCTTTTATTATGTTTTTAATTCAGCATTTTGTAGAAAGTATGTATTTGTATCTGTACTTTTTAAACTTGCTAGTTCTGTGGATGTTCAGCTGGCTCCAAGCAAGTGTATATTTTTATATTTATACTTGTGTTTTAAATCTGTGGATGTAGGATGACCAAAGTGGTCAAAACAATAAACATATCTATCTATCTACCCAAATGTCAGTATAGCCTTTCATCTCTACCTGACATTACATGTCTCTGTGGCTGAAGGAGAGTGTTCCTTTTCAAAACTAAAGCTTGTAAAATCAGTGTTACAATCTTCAATACAAGAACAATGCCTTAACAGATTAACAGTAATGCTAATTTCAAAGCAAATTGATTTTGAAGACATTAGTCAATTTGCAAAACAGAAACCAAGAAAACTTCTCTTTAACCTATCTGTGGTAAGAGCAGTCCTACCAAAAGCAGTACAGTACTCCCTGCACCTTGTGCAAGGCACTTCACTACATGATTTATCCAGACTGCCTGGATTTGGTGTACTATCTTATCCCTGATGGATCCCCAATTATATTTTGAGCAGCAAATTGACATATCCAAAGCGTACATTTTGGCTCTGTAATAGGAGGTAGTACTTTAGTCCTTGGGTACCAAGACTCTTATTTTTATTGCAGTTTTTTCTTTGGATATACTTTTTGTTTTCCAGTACTGCAGGCTTGCTTATAGTCATAAACTAGAATTTTTTATTGTTATATTGTTTGTTTGTTTGTTTACCTAAACATTGTTTACTTATTTACTTCTACCAAGATGACCTTAGTAAGTCAGTCTTGTTTATATATTACATTGTTCATGTTGTGTGACCTATTTATGTATAAGGTAAGGGAAAGGGAGGAAGGAGGAAGGGCCCCTCACTATTATATATTTTGCCCAGGGGCCATCAGAGCCTTGAATCAACTCTGCGAAGATCAAGCAGTGATTTTAACTAATGAGAAATTTCTCCAGTTTCAACAAAATGTAGAATTCTGCAGTTTAAATCCAAAAAAGGTGGTTCCAGTTGCTTCACAGCAATTAGGAAGAAGAAGTGAAGATAATGGGAAGGGACTGTGAATGCAAGACTGAGCCTTTTAGGTATCCATTGATGCAACATTAAACTTTAGTTTAGTGTTATGCCTGAAAAGGCTCAGAGATTTTTCAGTCCTCTTCTCAGCAACATCTCTGTCTTTCAGTATTTATTTTTCTCTTTGTTTTACTGTCCAGCTGCCTCATTCAACAGATACAGAAATTTTATTGCTTTTAATATTTTAGGACTATACTACAAGTCCCATTATGCTATGTTACTATCATTATTACTATTATAATCCTTAATATTGTTGTTGGACTTAATCCAGTGTTAGTCCTAAACAGAGTAGACCAGTTGAAATAAATGTGCATGAAAATTTCTCAGTCTCTGTTTCATTGTGTTTTTTAAATCTCATTGGCTCATCTTTCTGATCTTTTTTCATGCTGAGTTGTGAGACATCGTAAATATTTTAAATACATTTTCCTAAGATGTCCACATGTTTGTGCATTTTTAATGTACATGCCTCTTCCTCATTGACTAAGCCACCATGGGTTTTTTTAAGAAGAAAGGCAGAATGAAAATGTTTTAAATAAATATAATAAACAAATAAATAGAACACGTTTGGCTGTATTTTTCCTTTTTACACATTTTGACTATTCTTATCTCAATGTATGGTCATCACCTGAATGTCTGACATAAACAGAATGCTTCCTCTAAATGAATATTGCTATAAGTGAGCTGCTTACTATCTTTGGATAGTCATTTTGTGTGTAATATATTTGAAGTATGGTAGGCTGTCAACTTTCTGTAATAGATATTTCATTTCTCTTGTTTCCAAAAACATTTTCATAGGGCAAAATCTCATGAGACTGTTGCTGAATTAAATATTGATGTGATACTAGTAAACATAACACTCTTTAGAATTTCTTTGGCACACAAACATACAAAAATCTAAGAAATTAGTTGTCTCATTGAGCCCAGTGTATTTCTTGAACTCTATTTTTTCTATTTATCATGTCTTCAACAAATCACAGAAATAACAAGGAGATTTCTCTCACTGTTAGATATAATGAGTCACTTGATTGTACATGATCCATTTTATGCTTTTCTGGTAGTAATTTGGTGGCTTTGTTTAACTGACTCCATATGTCTTACAGGAATGTGTGTGTGTGTTTAGTCGTTTAGTCGTGTCCGACTCTTCGTGACCCCATGGACCAGAGCACGCCAGGCCCTCCTGTCTTCTACTGCCTCCCGGAGTTGTGTCAGGTTCATGTTGGTTGCTTCGCAGACACTGTCCAGCCATCTCATCCTCGGTCGTCCCCTTCTCCTCTTGCCATCACACCTTCCTAACATCAAGGTTTTTTCCAAGGACTCTTTTCTTCTCATGAGATGGCCAAAGTACTGGAGCCTCAGCTTCAGGATCTGTCCTTCAAGTGAGCATTCAGGGTTGATTTCCTTTAGAACTGATAGGTTTGTTCTCCTTGCAGTCCAGGGGATTCTCAAGAGCCTCCTCCAGCACCACAATTCAAAGGCATCAATTCTTCGGCGGTCTGCTTTCTTTATGGTCCAGCTCTCACTTCCATACATCACGACAGGAAAAACCATAGCTTTGACTATTCGGACTTTTGTTGGCAAGGTGATGTCTCTGCTTTTCGAGATGCTGTCAAGATTTGTCATCGCTTTCCTCCCAAGAAGAAGGCGCCTTTTAATTTCAGGGCTGCTGTCTCCATCTGCAGTGATCATGGAGCCCAGGAAGATAAAATTTGACACTGCCTCCATATCTTCCCCTTCTATTTCCCAGGAGGTGATGGGACCAGTGGCCATGATCTTAGTTTTTTTGATGTTGAGTTTCAGACCGTTTTTTGCACTCTCCTCTTTCACTCTCATTACAAGGTTCTTTAATTCCTCCTCACTTTCTGCCATCAGAGTGGTATCATCTGCATATCGGAGGTTGTTGATATTTCTTCCGGCAATCTTAATTCCGGCTTGGGTTTCTTCCAGTCCAGCCTTCCGCATGATGTATTCTGCATATAAGTTAAATAAGCTGGGGGACAATATACAGCCTTGCCGTACTCCTTTCCCAATTTTGAACCACTCAGTTGTTCCATGACCAGTTCTAACTGTTGCCTCCTGTCCCACATATAGGTTTCTCAGGAGACAGATAAAGTGGTCAGGCACTCCCATTTCTTTAAGAACTTGCCATAGTTTGCTGTGGTCCACACAGTCAAAGGCTTTCGCATAGTCAATGAAGCAGAAGTAGATATTTTTCTGGAACTCTCTGGCTTTCTCCATAATCCAGCGCAAGTTAGCAATTTGGTCTCGAGTTCCTCTGCCTCTTCGGAATCCAGCTTGTACTTCTGGGAGTTCTCGGTCCACATACTGCTGAAGCCTACCTTGTAGGATTTTGAGCATAACCTTGCTAGCGTGTGAAATGAGTGCAATTGTACGGTAGTTGGAGCATTCTTTGGCACTGCCTTTCTTTGGGATTGGGATGTAGACTGATCTTTTCCAATCCTCTGGCCACTGTTGAGTTTTCCAAACTTGCTGGCATATTGAATGTAGCACCTTAACAGCATCATCTTTCAAGATTTTAAATAGTTGAACTGGAATGCCATCACCTCCACTGGCCTTGTTGTTAGCCAGGCTTTCTAAGGCCCACTTGACTTCGCTCTCCAGGATGTCTGGCTCAAGGTCAGCAACTACATTGTCTGGGTTGTCCGGGATATCCAAATCTTTCTGATATAATTCCTCTGTGTATTCTTGCCACCTCGTCTTGACGTCTTCTGCTTCTGTTAGGTCCTTCCCATTTTTGTCTTTTATCATGTTCATCTTTGCGCAAAATGTTCCTCTAATATGTCCAATTTTCCTGAACAGATCTCTGGTCTTTCCTTTTCTGTTATCTTCCTCTATTTCTTTGCATTGTTCATTTAAGAAGGCCCTCTTGTCTCTCCTTGCTATTCTTTGGAAGTCTGCATTCAACTTTCTGTAACTTTCCCTATCTCCCTTGCATTTTGCTTCCCTTCTCCTCTCTGCTATTTCTAAGGCCTCGTTGGACAGCCACTTTGCTTTCTTGCATTTCCTTTTCTTTGGGATGGTTTTCGTTGCTGCCTCCTGGACAATGTTACGAGCCTCTATCCAAAGTTCTTCAGGCACTCTGTCCACCAAATCGAGTTCCTTAAATCTGTTCTTTACTTCCACTGTGTATTCATAAGGGATTTGGTTTAGATTATACCTGAGTGGCCCAGTGGTTTTTCCTAATCTCTTCAGTCTAAGCTTGAATTTTGCTATGAGAAGCTGATGATCAGAACCGCAGTCAGCTCCAGGTCTTGTTTTTGCTGACTGTATAGAGCTTCTCCATCTTTGGCTGCAGAGAATATAATCAATCTGATTTCGATATTGCCCATCTGGTGATTTCCATGTATAGAGTCGCCTCTTGTGTTGTTGGAAAAGAGTGTTTGTGATGACCAGCTTATTCTCTTGACAAAACTCTATTAGCCTTTGTCCTGCTTCATTCTGAACTCCAAGGCCAAACTTCCCTGTTGTTCCTTTTATCTCTTGGCTCCCTACTTTAGCATTCCAGTCCCCTAGAATGAGAAGAACATCTTTCTTTGGTGTCAGTTCTAGAAGGTGTTGTAAATCTTCATAGAATTGTTCAATTTCAGTCTCCTCAGCAATGCTGGTTGGTGCATAAACTTGGATTATTGTGATGTTGAATGGTCTGCCTTGGATTCGTATTGACATCATTCTATCATTTTTGAGATTGTATCCCATTACAGCTTTTCCCACTCTTTTGTTGACTATGAGGGCTACTCCATTCCTTCTACGGGATTCTTGCCCACAATAGTAGATATGATAATCATCTGAGCTGAATTCGCCCATTCCTGTCCATTTTAGTTCACTGATGCCCAGGATGTCGATGTTTATTCTTGCCATCTCCTGTTTGACCACCTCCAGCTTCCCAACGTTCATAGATCTTACATTCCAGGTTCCTATGCAGTATTCTTCTTTGCAGCATTGGATTTTCCTTTCACTTCCAGGCACGTCCACAGCTGAGCGTCCTTTCGGCTTTGGCCCAACCACTTCATTAGCTCTGGAGCTACTTGTACTTGTCCTCCACTCTTCCTCAGTAGCATGTTGGACGCCTTCCGACCTGAGGGGCCCATCTTCCAGCGTCATATCTTTTAGCCTTTTGTTTCTGATCATGGGGCGTTCTTGGCAAAGATACTGGAGTGGCTTGCCATTTCCTACTCCAGGTGGATTGCGTTTAGTCGGAACTCTCCACTATGTCCTGTCCGTCTTGGGTGTCCCTGCACGGCATAGCCCATAGCTTCTCTGAGTTACTCAAGCCCCTTCGCCACGACAAGGCAGCAATCCATGAAGGAGGAATACTCAGTGCAATGTACACCTCAAGGCATTGGGTGTTGTACTGCAGACTTCACTCTGTGAATGTTTATGAGGTAGCCTTTTCTGAAAGACACTGCTCTTTAAAATCAGTTGGTTTTACAATGGGACTCTAGCTTCAAGAATGGTTAAAAATGAGCATTTGGAAAAAAGCTCTTATTCAGCCTTCCTTAATGTGCTTGTATGTGAAAACAGTTTCTTTGTTTGACCTATCAGAATTTTAACAGTGCTCTCAAAATTACTCATTGGATGTATGACAGCATGTAGCTTTGGACATGATGTGGAATTCAATTTACCAGTGGATCCATCTGATTTGCGGCAGATTAGAAAAGGTTTCAAACTCTCAAAAAATCATTTGCAGTAGATCAGTAGGGGATTCAGAATCAATAAAAAGCTGTAAATTCCTCCTCTACTAAGCTAGTAAAATTTGGAAAGCTTAAGTGGAAACGGGAAAAATGTGTGCAAGGCATTAGTTCTGATATTGAAAACTAGTAATTTGACTGAATATGTGTTCAAAACCCACTTTTTTCTCATTTTCATGTCTGCCTTCCTAAAACACTATTTTGCACACAGTTCTAATCTGGCAGATCTCAAGGTTTTGCTACAAATAGTCAACCTCATCAGCTTCTAGTTTACTCATCCCTGCTTTCAAACACATAATTCAGCCCAGCAGTCCTAACCAATGCCCAGTGTAACTCAAAATCTTTTACAACATTGTGATTTTGTGTTAATGAAGCTGGTCTGCAAACTCTGTATAGAAAACGTGAAGATAACTGATACTCATTTATACTTCACTGTGTAGTATGTTGAACTATTGCAAACTTGACAGTACAACTATTTTGTCAGGCTAATTCTTTCAGTGCTTGAAAGAATCCTCAAACCTTAGTGGTTTACAAAAAATAATTTAAAAACAAAAATTTTCTAGTATCAAGGTGTTATCATTTGCCTTTATAAGCAATGCTGAACATGAGCAGCTTCAATGCATCGCTTTGAATTTCAAGGATTAGAAACCAGTAACTGGCTTTTCACAAGAAGGAAGAAAGAATTCCAGGAGTGTTTTCTTAGTTCTTCCTTTTGGTACCTCAGAAGTAGGAAAAAACTCACATTGTATGATTACAGATTCCATCAGCTTCTCATGTGCTAAAGTCTGTCCTGTAATAAGCTGACAAATAGTAGCAGAAATATATCACTCTGTATTTATTAGTATAAATATATTTAGCATACTGAAACTCAAAAAGATTAAAAGTTCTTCAGAAATGTTAATAATTTCCACCACCGCTGTTAGTTTTATAACTTGTCAGAAAATGTTCCCATTGCAAAATTATCTAAGGAGTCTTAAAAAATGAACATCCTGTCCTCAGTACATCTTATGACTCTTTTGACTGCAAAAACGCATGTGGATGACTACAAGTGTTACATTTTAAGTCATGAGGAACATGAATCATTGTGATCTTCAGGATTTGGTTTTAATTTTATTAGACTGTTGCTAAAAATTTTACATCTCTCAAAATGTTGATGGCAGATCTGTCAACACTGAAATTAGAAAGTTATGAAAAATGATATATTTGTACTGGACTGTCCTTAGAATGTGACTGTGAACCTCTTATAGCTGCATTCTAGAAGAGAATAGGACAAATCTGTGAAAGGAAACAAAATGTAGTGCCTGCTGTTTGGTCATGACCTATGAAGCCCTATACAGCTTGGTTCCAGGGTACCTGAAGGACCGTTTCTCCCCATATGGGCCATCTCAGAATTTAAAATAATCAGACAAGCCCCTCCTATTGGTCCCATTGCCACCACAGACATGGCTGAAGTGGACACAAGAGAGGGCCTTCTTTGTGGCAGCTCATAAGTGATAGAATGCTCTCCCTCAGGAGATAAGGTTTGCCCCAAGGTCCTTTTAACGTAAATCAAGTGGATTTAAATAACTAGTCAATAAGATTTGTTTAATGTGAAGATTAATTCTTGTTGGTAGTTATAATCTTTAATATTTCCCACCAGATGAATATTTCATATTTAGAATAACAACCTGTCAGATTAGTAAAACATTTATATCAGAACAGATTTTAGTTTCATTGTTTAATTTATCTAAAACAATAAAATTATACAGCATACATATTCTCGTATTTGCTTAAACATCAGTGCGTTCATTATTTGTACATAGATTTGCAGGACAACAATGTGATAATCTTGAACTTTGTTCATTTTATACTATTTTTACTAAAAATAAGTGCATTGTAATCTCATCTTGGATAACTTGGGTTAATTGAATTAGTTTACCAAAAATGTAAATAGTGCATGAATATACAGCTTCATGATACATAACTAAGTCCTTTTTCATGCTGAATAACCTTTGAACTATAATGTATCTTAAATATAAAACTATGTTTAGATAGATTTTTCCTCCAAAATATTTAATTAAAACTTAAATGATTTGAATAAAAAATACACATTTTAATTTTAAAAATTATGAATCTTAATCCACACTTGTTGCCCCCATTCCTTTTATCCCTCTACCGACAGCTCAAGAACCATCTTTTCAGGCAGACTTTTAACAATCATGACTGAGTCCCTGAATGCCATTTTAAGTTAAGATACTTTTTAATGTTTTACTTGTTTTTATTCATTCAGTGTATTTTAATCAGGTTTATAGTTTAATTTTTTTAATGTATAATTTATTGTGTTTTAATTCTATTCTTTTTCATACTGTGAGCCGCCTTGAGTCCCCCAATTGGAAGAAAGGTGACCTATAAATAAGACATACAAATAAATAAATAAATACAGTATACCAAGGACTCCTTCACAGATTGTATTTTCATTTGATAATGTGTTAAAGATATGTTTTATCTACCCATTGACTTTGTCTGGCTGAGGGACCATAAATCCAAGTATTCTATTGATGTCCAAATCAGAGAGCCAGATTATATCCTCGCTAACCCTTGGGTAGCTCAGGGTTGGGAACCACTGTTTTAAATGATTAAAAAGGTATTCTTGGACTGCAACTCCCAGGAGCCTTCATCAGTAGCTGTGCTGGCCAGGATTTCTGGAAGTTGTAGTCCAAGAACATCTGGGGACCCAAGGTTGGGAACCATGATTTAAAATATTCTGCACCCTTTTCTGGGCTGGACCTTCTGAGGTACATCTGCTCATGAAGTACAAGGAACATTTGTCAGTAAAGATGTGAAGGGATGGAACTCGTAGAATGGAGAAATTCAAGGAAAACGTAAGGGGGAGCGTTCCCCCCCACATCATTCCTCTGGCTTTCACATCTGCACTTGGCCGACAACCCTATAAGAAAACCCAATCAAAGCCATTATCCCATTATTATCCCCAAATTGGGGGAGGGGTTTCTTAGCAGAACAGCACTATTAAACATTTCTCCATGTCTTTTGAGCCAAATCTTCACAAAAAAGAAGACCAAATGGGCAAAATCAACTGAGCAGCTCAAACCAAGTGTCATCATAAAGGATGAGGTAGAACAGGCTGTGTTAATTAACAGAGTCAAAAATCTAAGTGTTACTTTCCACCTGTTATGAATCTTATTTCATACCTTCAGCTTTGACTGAAGCTGAAAGCTTTATGTTGTAATGTTTCGTTTGTTTTAATTGTTTTAATTATTTAGCCATAGTTCTCCGGCCAATTTATGCTTGGGTAAGAGGAAGTGACTATGCAAAAGCCTTTGACAGTGTGGACCACAACAAAATATGGCAAGTTCTTAAAGAAATGGGAGTGCCTGACCACCTTGTCTATCTCCTCATAAATCTATATGTGGGACAGGAAGCAACAGTTAGAACTGGATATGGAACAACTGATTGGTTCAAAATTGGGAAAGGAGCACGACAAGGCTGTATATTGTCTCCTTACTTATTTAACTTATATGCAGAATATATCATGCGAAAGGCTGGACTGGATGAATCCCAAGACAGAATTAAGCTTGCAGGAAGAAATAACCTTCGATATGGAGATGATACCACTCTGATAGCAGAAAGTGAGGAGAAATTAAAGAACTTTGTAATGAGGGTGAAAGAGGAGAGTGCAAAAAATGGTCCGAAGCTCAACATCAAAAAAACTAAGATCATGGCCGCTGGTCCCATCATCTCCTGGTAAATAGAAGGGGAAGATATAGAGGGAATGACAGATTTTACTTTCTTGGGCTCCATGATCACTGCAGATGGTGACAGCAGCCACAAAATTAAAAGACGCCTGCTTCTTGGGAGGAAAGCAATGACAAACCTAGACAGCATCTTAAAAAGCAGAGACATCACCTTGCCAACAAAGGTCCGCAGAGTCAAAGCTATGGTTTTTCCAGTAGTGATGTATGGACATGAGAGCTGGACTATAAAGAAAGCCGACCACCGAAGAATTAATGCTTTTGAATTGTGGTGCTGGAGGAGACTCTTGAGAGTCCCCTGGACTGCAAGGAGAACAAACCTATCCATTCTGAACGAAATCAACCCTGGGTGCTCATTGGAAGGACAGATCCTGAAGCTGAGGCTCCAATACTTTGGCTACCTCATGAGAAGATTCCCTGGAAAAGACCATGATTTTAGGAAAGTGTGAAGGCAAGAGGAGAAGGGAACGACAGAGGATGAGATGGTTGGACAGTGTTATTGAAGCTACCAACATGAATTTGACCCAACTTCGGGAGGCAGTGGAAGACAGGGGGGCCTGGCGTGCTCTGGTCCATGGGGTCATGAAGAGTCGGACATGACTTAATGACTAAACAATAACAAGAGAAAGTGTGCCCCAGGAGGAAGACCAGCACCTCATTAATGAGCAGCAGTTTGCAACCAAGACGTTTGTAACATCCCTTATGCAGCATAAGGGGGCAATAATATTCTGACCCTTACATTGTATATATTAAGTTTTATTCCTGAAGACTGGAGATATATCCTTTGGATTGCCTACATACTGTTTCACTAAAACTGGGTTAATCATGGTGTCATGATTAAGTTCACAAGCTGATATATTTATGTATATATGGCGTTCCTGCTTGAAAGCAGATGGTTGAGCAACAATTTCTACTAATATGCTTCTGTACGGTAAATATATATCCAGATCCCTAAACTGACTTTTCTCCTTTAATCTTGAAACCTGAAAGATAGGAACAGGAACTGTGAATGTTTATTTGCATGTTAGCTATTTTAAATGGACTGTATTTAAATGATATAAAGCCAAATCTACATATACATCTGTTTTCCTCACTGCTATCCTTTAGTCCTGTTTTTCTCTGGAATGTTTATCTCAGCCTCTTTTTTCAGCAAATGCAGTCTTAAGCCTTTTTTTTCCAAGCGTTACCAGGACTGTTCCAGGACTATAAGCTCTTTGAAAAGAAATCTCACATATCTTCCCTTTTGTTTCCGCTTTGTTTCTGTGAAACACAGAACAGAATGGGGCCAAAGTTATAATTGAATAAAAATAGAAACAACGAGAATGGAAAATTAATCATTTCCCCAGTTCCACTTCCGTCATTTAGCCGTTGTCTCAGGACCCAGTGTGGTTCCCTTGCTAGAAGCCAGGTTCTGAAATATTACTGTCAAACTGTGGTTTATTGGGGTTTTTTGATCCATTTAAACTACTGGTTATTGTTTGTATTTTGTGAGATGACTGATATAAATTGAGTTAAGTTGTGCTTTCTATTGCTGTTTTAACCTCTGCTTGTTGTGGTGTGAGCGTTTGGAAATGATTGGTTTAATCAGAGTTAAACTGTACTGCAAGTCAAAGTGAAACTTTGCGGCCGGAGAAGTACGTAGGTCGAAAAGTAAGTAAGTGGAGCCAACCGTAAGTTGAGACTCCACTGTATATATAATAAAATCAAACTTCTCTGGGCAGTCATGAGGAATAGAAATTCCACTTGTAAATAGCAAGACTTCGGTTTTTCTGTGAAAATTAGAAGAATTTCGTGAGGTCAAGTGAATACTGACTTGTGGTTATTCTTCTCAGGATTTTCTAAGTATAGAGTACACAAGTGATTTATCATTTCCTTCTTCTGGGGGGCACTTATGCTGCCCTGTTTGTTTAAGGCTCAGCAGGCTGGCTTTTCTCCCAGAAGGCACAGTGAGGAATTAAAATCCCAACCTCTGACTTCGTGGGGAGATACCAAATACACCTTGAAAATTCATCTTGGAGGCCAGTTGGACTCCTACTCTACCTGTTGAATCTGCAAATTGCAGTCACAACTGTCAGGTCTGAGGAAATTGCCACCTCTCATATGGTGTTGGATTACCAATGCCATTGGCCCTAGCTATTGATCATGTTAGCTAATGCTGATAGGAGTTGTCATCTAAGAATATTTGAAGGGCCATAACTTCTCTGGCAGCGCAGAAGTAGAACCAACATAGAAAGGTTACTTTCTCCCTACTGAGAAGTCAGGGCCAAAGACTTGTGAAATAGACTAGGGAGATGGGAGAACTGTTCCGGTTGCAGATCTTGCCACCATCAATGGAGCCAGTAGCATCCTGCATATGGAACTAAGAGCAAGAATACTGAGCTACAAAAAGTAGATTAGAAACAAAATGGTGGGCTACAAGAAGCTGAAGGCCCTCTAACTATTTGAGAGATATTACTGCACATCCCATTTCAGTCCTGCACAATCCCATTTTAGTGGGGTGAGCAGGGAAGAGTTGGTTGCTCTGGAGTAGCCTGGAAACAGACTTTCTTCAGGCCTTTTTTCATTCTGTTGTTTTTGCTCTTGTTGTTGAATTCTTCTCTGTTCCTCCAAACTCTGCACTCCATGGCTATGTCAGGCACACTGCTGGATGCTAGACAATCAGATAGCCTGTTTGTGTCTTATATATATCTGCCTGCGGATCAAGTGAGGCAGGTGTCTCAAAGTTTAGTTTCTTGCTGAGTGACATAATGGATCACTCTGGTGGACCACTCCAGAGACAGACGAGTCGCACAGGGGTTATTGTGTTAAGTACTCACGCTCTAATAGAATTTGTTTGTAGGGCAGCTCTCTGGGCCACACTCTCCACGCTTCTCAAACGTTTAAGGCTGATAAAATTCAGCTAATGCATCTTTTGTCCAGAGAGTGCTACAGCATGCCTCATGAGTCACTTAGTCACCTGAGGAGATCTAACGCTATGATACATCCCATTCATGTTGGGTCCACTCCTCCAGTGACCAAAAGCAGAAGGTTGGACTTGTGCTGTAAAGATTCCTTCTAGCCAATGGAGACCTGTCCCATCCTCTTGGTCTGTAGCTTTTTTTTCCATCTCATAGTTGTTTGTGGTTTCCTGCTATTCGTTTGCATGGTTACTTTGGGTTGGTAGTACTTCTTCAGCTCCTCCCTGTCCAGAGTTCTGTTTTTTCTCAGCTTTCCATAATTGAATGCTTTTTTGTTATTAGCTGTATATGACGGCTACTGCTGGCTCCACTACTGGTGGCAAGATCTGAGACAGAAAGGGGTTGCCTTCCTCTACCAGTCTGTATCAGATATTTATATAAATCCTGGCTTCTCATCAGAGCCAATTGTGAGGCCTGCTCCCCACTGAATTCATGGTAGGTCCATGTCTTGCCCCAGCCACAGATGGAATCCCTGTTTTTGAAACTCGGCAGTCTTGATAACATCATGTGTGTCTCTGCTTGATTCATACTCCTGGACAGGAAAGCAATACTGTATCAGCCCTATTCTTTGCAAACAAAATCCATCACTAATGTTTGATGCATTTACAGTATAGGTAGGTGTTACTGTAATGGCAATCTGCCTTTTCAGCTTTTCAGTGCACGAAGAGCCACAGGATCCTAGCTAGAGGACTATCATTATCAGATAAATTCAAACCATCAGAAAAAATCTTCATGGCAACACTTTCCTATGCATACTGAAAAGCATTAAAAAGAGGCTAGTTGTTTGGGCTTGCGTCTCAAACAACAACATCAGAGATGGGGACGAATATAAAAACAGATCGCTTTTCCTGATGAAAATAGCTGATTTGTTAAATATTCGTTGATCCATATTTGTGGGTTCCAGAGACCCCCCATGAATACGAAGGGATGAATATTTACCCATTTTTATTCGTCCTTCGTATTAAAAAAAACACAATTTGGCATACTGGCTGCCAATCAGCTGATCAGCGGCAGAAAGGCAGCCACCACCTCACACAGCCACCCAATACCACAGCCTACTCCCCACCCCCTTCCTTTCTCTGCCTTAGGCTACATGCCACCCCACCCCCCACTTACACCCTCTTACCTTAATTGCTGCTGCCGAGGTCCTCTGTCCTCGGAGCCACGCATGTAAAAATGCATCCACCATGCATGTAAAAATGGTGGATGCAGCTTAATTTAGGGTAGGGAAGCTGGAGCTGCCATCTTTGCAAAGGGCAGCCAATCTCCCTTTTTACACACCGTGGCTGTGAAGGCCTGATGGCGACCTCGGCAGTAAGGGGTGTCAGTGGGAGTTGGGTGGGGGCTAAGGTAGGGAAAGGAAGGGGTGTGGGGTAGGCTCTTGGGGTGGCTGGCTGTGTGGGGAGGTGGCTGCTATTGGCTTCTAATCAGCTGATCAGCGGCCGATAGGCAGAATGGGCTTCTCTACCGTGTAGTAAACTCTCCTGGGGGGACCCAATTTGTGAGTGAATAACTCAGATGTCCGATATCCAATCTTAACCAGTGTCGGCAAGTGAGTTGGGGAAGCTCTGTTGTGATTCTCTAAGTACCTGGGGGAAAACTTTCCTGGGGGGATCCTCTTCGTGACTATATAACTCAGGGGTCTGTGATCCAATGTTCAACAAACTTTCAGGGGTTGTAGAAAACCATCTGGGGAAGCTTCCCTGAACATATGGTGTCTCTAGGTGGTTGGGAGCCAGTGTTATAGTCATTTAAAGTGGAGATGAATCAACAGATTGATTCATCAATTCGTTGAAGAATATTCGTATATTTGTATTTGTTGATCTGTTAACTTTGATGAATAGCAGATCAAAACGAATCATCATTTTTTCATTTGTCCCCATCTCTAAACAACATCGTGACCCTGCAGCTCTTCAGCAGTGAAGAGGAGGATCAGACAGTAAAATGCAGTGAAATCAAAGGATTCTGTATCTAGCTCTTGTTATTATTCTATTGCTCAGGTTGATGATGCATTGCCTCAGTGGCTTTTAAAACATCAGAACAGTCTTTAAAATAGGTTTATTGTCGAAGATTCTTGCACAAACAAACAAAAGCATGTTTCTTGTTTTACATTGTTTTCCATGGAGTTCTGTTTTTCTTTAATTTTTCCCACATTTCCCCCTATTTAATCCTTCTGGTTTTGATTATGTAGGAAATGGAGCACGAAGAACCTTTTTGAAGAAGAGTGTAAAAATGCCTTTTAAAAATAGGAGTGAAACATGGGCCCCATTAGTTTGTTCAAACCAAATGTTCGCCTCTGTTGCAGGCAGGGGCCTTTATGGGAATAAGAACACACTTGGGTTTGAAGTAGAGATGGGGATATTTGTATTCGTATACGAATATCCCCACACAGGTGGAAATAATGAGAGTCTGGCCAATTGGGGCTGGACTGTCCACTCATGATTTCACCGCTGCTGCTGAACTTTTACGCTGTTCTCCTCGATGGATTAGCCACTCTGCGACCTGGCAGAGAGGCCTGTCATCCCGCCTCCTGCCAGAACTAGGTAATCAATTGCAGACAACAGCGCAATAGGAAGGTCCAATGGGTGACCCTCGTGAGTTGTGAGTGGACGGGCAACCCTCATTATTCCCACCTGTGCAGGGATATTTGTATTCGTATACGAGTACCCCCATCTCTAGTTTGAAGATACTTGTTTTTCTTATTGGGTAAACAGATACTAGAGTGGCACGTGTTTCATTGTATTGGACTAGAGTGAGTGTCAGTTTGAATATACAGAAAATAATTTCCTGGTCATCTTTGCTAGGGTGTACCACCTCACCTTGCAAATAGTTACCCATAATGAGCAAGGTTGCACAGTAAAGAGGCTGCTGGATTCAAACAATTCTTCTTGTTACACTAGCTACATTTCCATTCAAATATTACTCTGTACCCAGTCCAGGTAACAAAACAATCACAACATAGAAGGGGCTAGATGCTAGGCCAGGCAGAAAGATGTTGCAGCTGTGGATGTTTTTTTGCAAGTGATGTCTATGAAACTCAGTGGTACTTATTCCTATGTACATGTTATGAAATTGTACTGTAAGGGTGGCAGCTAAGCATAAGCATTTGTGTGAGAGAGGGGGGGAAAGCCTACATAAAAGGACATGAAATCTCTGCGTTTGGTAGCATTTTTTGTTGTTGTTTAGTTGTTAAGTCATGTCCGACTCTTTGTGACCCCATGGACCAGAGCACGACAGGCCCTCCTGTCTTCCACTGCCTCCCGGAGTTTGGTCAAATTCATGTTGGTAAATTTCGGTGACACTGTCCAACCATCTTATCCTCTGTCATCCCCTTCTCCTCCTGCCTTCACACTTTCCCAACATCAGGGTTTTTTTCCAGGGAGTCTTCTCTTCTAATGAGATGGCCAAAGTACAGTGGGATCTTGACTTAAGAACGGCTCGAGTTAAGAACATTTTGACTTAAGAACCACTCTCATAGGAAAATATTGACTTGACTTACATTGCTTAGATTTGAGTTAAGAACTGAAAAAAACCACGTGGGAGGCAGGGAAAGTGCAAAATTTGAACTTTCAGTTAACTGTTGGCCAGTGAAAAGGGTGCCTGTCTGCTTCCTCACTCCTCCCAGCATTTAGAGAGTGGATTGGGAGTCTTCAGACTGCCTGGTACTGCCTGGACTGTATTTTCCCTGCCTTCCCTGAACCTTTCTTGACCTAAGAAAAAAAGAAACAAAATATCCCCCTCTAGTGATCGAAGGCAGAATAGCAGCTTGCCATTAGTTTCTATGGATGGAAAAGAGCAGATACGGATCAAATGGTTTTCAATGCATTCCTATGGGAAATGCAGATCTGACCTGAGAACTTTTTCACTTGAGAACCGCCTTCCAATACGGATTAAGTTCTCAAGTCAAGACCCCACTGTATTGGAGCCTCAGCTTCAGGATCTGTCCTTCCAGGGAGCACTCAGGCTTGATTTCATTTAGAATGGATCGGTTTGTTCTCCTTGCAGTCCAGGGGACTCTCAAGAGTCTCCTCCAGCAACACAATTCAAAAGCATCAATTCTTTGGCGGTCATCCTTCTTTATAGTCCAGCTCTCACTTGCACACATCGATACTTGAAAAGCTTTGACTATGCGGAGCTTTGTTGGCAAGGTGATGTCTCTGCTTTTTAAGATGCTGTCTAAGTTTGTCATTGCTTTCCTCCCAAGAAGCAGGAATCTTTTAATTTTGTGGCTGCTGTCTCCATCTGCAGTGATCATGGAGCCCAAGAAAGGAAAATCTGTCACTGCCTTCTATTTCCCAGGAGGTGATGGGACCAGTGGCCATGATCTTAGTTTTTTTGATGTTGAGCTTCAGACCGTTTTTTGTTCTCTCCTCTTTCACCCTCATTAAGAGGTTCTTTAATTCTTCCTCACTTTCTGCCATCAGAGTGGTATTATCTGCATATCGGAGGTTGTTGATATTTCTTCCTGCAATCTTAATTCCGGTTTGGGATTCCTCCAGTCTGGTCTTTTGCATGATGTATTCATGATGGAAGGTTAAATAAGCATGGATTTCCCTGGTCCTTAATATAAGATATTGAATAGCTCCAAATAATCTGATGATTTATAAACATCTCAAAACTTTTTAAAATAAAAACAAAGATTTTGGTCAGAAGCATAATAAAGATAAAAATAATAATAATTCTCCTATCTGTATTACATTAATTTCTAGCCAAAGCTTGATGGCTGAAAAAAGAATTATTTGCAGAGGAATATACTTGCCTGTAATCATTAAACCACCGTTTTGAAAAAAGAATATTTCAAAAAATCCAGACACTTCAACTGTTTGTACCATTGGTTTCCTCTGAAGTGAAGCCCTCTTGCCAGTGGGCTTCCTTCAATAGAAATCAGTTTACCCTGTGAATCTGGAACTATTGCTCAAGTTCAAGTGCTCAGGGAGAGGCCTGCATTGTACCTTAGTTGTGGGACAGAAGCCCTAAAACCTGATTTAAATGTTATATTGGTCCGCCCAAAAGGAGAAAATGTAGACCTTTATTCATTCCATTCAATGCATCTACATAAGTGGGACTCACTGTCAATTTCAGTCTTCCAAAACAAGTTTGTGGGAGGAAATAGTTCATCATAAGTGGCAGGATACAGAAGTGTGTCGTTTGTTGTTGGTTACTTTCAGTGCATCTTCCGATGTGGAACTGGTTTTAGCTCAACATTTGGTTTTGTCTGGGACAAGAAAAGCATGTACTGTATCACTTCTTGATCATACCCATATGTTGCTCTGACCTTTATATTGGCCCAGCCAGTATGCTGCCATAAGCTTTAAATTTAGATTTCAGCATTTTTCCTTTCAAAACCACCTGGTAGGTTGGGAAAGGTTTCATGATACTGTATTAAGAAATTGCAGCATGATGTGTTTTCCGTGACTCTTCCTTTCCGCATAACTTGCACATTGTACCACTCATAATTCAGACTATATCAGAATGTATATTGTATATTCTAGGAAAAAATGGCTTTTCCTTGTTTTGTTTTTAATACTAAATGTGCTGTATTTTTTGTTTTGTTTTTCAGGTCCTCCAGTAAGTACCACAGACATTACTCTTGGTCTTGAATCAACAAAGTTAAGGCATTTATTTTTCTTTCTCTGTCGTTTCACGGGAACAGCATTTTCAGGAGAGGTGTGTCAGGGGCAAAAATTGTTACCAGATGCTGCTTCCTTCCTAGTCGTAGGGAAACAGTTAAAGAGGAAAAAGTTGTTTGAAAACTGTTTATTTCTAAGCCTTAAGGGGTTTGTGGCCATTTAAAACATACTAAAAGTACTTTTCCCCCCTAAAAGTGTTTTTGTTCATCTTGACTAAAGAAGAAAAAGAACATTTATTTATGTCCTCCTGCTTGTATTATTACTACAGATGTTTAAATTGCATCACTGGTTTCCAGCATCTGAGATGTCTTGAGCCATAATTACTAATGATGCTGACCACAAAGAGCTATGATTGCCCACATGAACATTCAGCATTTCATGCTGTTACTGATATTTCAAAAGTTGTCAAGGTTGCAGGCCTTGCAAAAGCTGCAGCCTCATATCATGTTCTCTGAATCCTCACCATCACTTTCTCTTATTCATTTACTCTTTCCCTAGGCATACACAGTCACAATAAGAGCAACAGTGGACAAGGAATGCCAGGGTGGGGGTGGGGTGGGGGCTAGGTTAGCTATTTCCATAAAAGAGAACATATACCAAAAAGAGGGGGGGATATGTATTTGCATAATGTAATATCTATATCATAACATGTATTTGCTCATTTATTTTGGGAATAATTTGTGGAAGTTATACTTCACAAAAGAGTCATCAATTGTTTTTCCACCCAAATCCTCCCACCCTTGTTGTCTAAATTAGTATCCTTATTTTCATTTAATTGTCCCTCAGTTGATGCAGATCAGCGGATTTCCCTTGAATTAATTGTTTCAGTTTAGTTCCTAATCCACATAAGGATCTTCCACATCAAATGAACGATAAACAGTACCCTCTTGCAGTTTCCTGGTAATGGCACTAATGCAGGATTCTTACTATGAAATGAGGATGCGAGTGGTAAGAGGGTCGGCTTTTTTTAAACAGTCAAAACACTCCAAGGCAAGATGATTCACCCTGTAAAAGATGGGGAAATAACATCCTTACCCTTTCTGTTCTCCCCCAGAGACATTTGATGTGTCCCATTCACCCCAGGCAGCCTAGCTCAGCACTGCGGTGACAGAACTTTCCTCAGGACTATCTTAATTACATTTGGAGAGAGAAAACAAGCCAGGTGCATTAGCAACCGCTTGGCCTCATGTTTTTGTTTTTCTTAATATTGGAAATACTGAAACGGTGTGTTTCCCGAAGCAGCCCATAAAATATTGAGTAGTCAGTTAGGCAAGAGACCGCCTAGCCGCACCTGCTGTTTCAGGTTACCCTCACTTGTGGCTTACAGCCCTGTACTTTGACAGTGTGGGGGAAGAGAAGGCGTATTATGTCTGACTACTTAAAGGCAGTTCTTGCTTTCCACAAGGAACCAATCAACTATCTAGTTACAAGCCTTCTTCAGCTGGCCATAAAAAAAAAAAAAAAAAAAAACAAAGCAGAAAATCCTGTAATCTAGTTCAGAGGTTGCCAACCCCAGTCTGCGGCCCGGTGCCAGTCCATGGCCTGAGCTGAACCGGGCCACAAAGACAGACACCCCCCCCCCCACACACACACACACACCCCTCCCCACAGCTGCTTTGCGCATGTGCGTGCGTTCCAGCACTGGCGTGAGTGCTCCTCCAACCTTTTGCGCATGCACAGGAGTGCCTGCACACACATACGCACACTCCCACACCCCTTCATGCATGTACCTGAGTATCTGCACGAAGGGGTGGGCGTGCGGGCGCCCCTGCACAAGGGGTGGGGGAGCACCCGCTCTGGTGCTAGCAGTCGGGTGGGTGCTCCCCTACTGCTTCGCCCATGTGCCTGAGTGCCCGAGCACCTGCACGAAGGGGTGTGTGGGTGCACGGGTAGGAGTGCAGGCACCCCTGCGCATGCATGAAGGGGTGGGGGAGCTCTCACGCTGGCAGGCAGGCAGGTGCTGCCCCACCACTTCGCAAATGTGCCCGAGAGTGAGCGTGCACCTGCGCGCACCTGCGGGGGGCACCTTTCTCAGATTCTCAGCCGGTTCACGGTCCCAAAAAGGTTGGGGATCGCTGATCTAGTTGACCTTACTCATTCCTCAGTGGCTAACTTAAGATTTTGTTTGTGTCCATGGTTATTTGAACCAGTGGAAGTTGTGGGTCAGACTCATAGACTTTTGGGGAAACAAATGGAAGTTATATTTTCAGCCTGTAGTTGCAGCTTTTGAAAGTGGCGCTCTCTGTGCTTTCATCTTCTGAGTCTTTTCACACACTTTGTCTGTAGGCAGGTTCTTTCAAATGAAAAAGCTCATTCTCAAATATATCAGAGGAAAACTGCATCAAAATGCAAAACAAATCCAGCATTTAATTGGTGTCTGTTAGTGGAACATAAAACAAAACTTTGCTTGAAAGAAAATAAATTATTTATAGCTCATTTAATATGTGTCACTTGGAACATTTTCCCAAAAGTGATTGTAAAAGTGTTCTCAATTTTAGAAGGATGCATTAAGCCGTTATGCCCCTTTCACCTCTCTCCTAGCACTTGTGAGCACTTGTTAAAAATTGAAATGTAGTTTATTGCTTTGAAGACTCTACTGTGGAAAACAATGGCCAGCAGTTAATCTATGTAATGTGACATGTAAAAACAATCACATCACCTTGTGTACATAAACATCCTTTTGCTTTGTGAATGACCTATTTTGATTTCTGATCGGGCTTTCATATAGTCAGTTATCAAAACTCTATTTAAAAAGGTAATCTGGTTAAAGTATCTTGAAAGTCATGGTGTTAAGCAGTGGGAGCAGAAGCTGGTTTCTTCTGGAGTTTTTTTTATCACGAGAGAAAAACTGAGTTGGTGATACAAAAGCTTACTCTGTCATACATTACTGTGCAAAATGAACAACAATACAATAGTGGAACTAAAAAAAGAAAAATGAAATGGGAACATAATTATTCAGATAGTTTATATACTTTTGGTTTACACAGAATAGAGAACATCTATAAATGCTCTTCAGTTTAGTCTTTAAAATACAGACAGACAGACAGACATGTGTGTGTGTGCATACATACTTCACTAATCTACTGGCTTCATGGAATTTGTGAATCACAAGTAATTATTAGTACAGCATTATTTAATAGTGGTGGAAGATCTGTAAGTGAACAGATCTTGATAGGTATTCAAAATCCCTTCAAAGTCATCAGCTGAGGAGTTATACTGGCCTGTGTGGCTGTAGATTACCACTGTAGCGCAAAGAGCGGTGAGTCTTATCTGGTGTTGGTGCATTATGCTCATTGAGAGTCATACAATAAACTTGGTTGTTAATGAGTGCTCAACTTTTTTATGGCTGGTCACTCTTTATTGCAGTGGTTCCCAACCTTGGCTCCCCAGATATTCTTGGACTACATCTCCCAAAAATCCCGGCCAGCAGAGCTAGTAGTGAAGGCTTCTGGGAGTTTTAGTCCAAGAACATGAGGGGAGCCAAGGTTGGAAACCACTGCAATTGGTTCTAGTTTACCAATCAATTAAACATGTGAAATACAATAAAACGTTGTTTCCATCTGGAACTGCAAAGACATTGAAAGAGCAGTGCTTGATTGTAATATATATAAATGTTCAAACAAGTTTTAATGTTTCATTTCTCCGTGTAGTTTCACTTGGATTTCCTGCATGGTGATTGAATTGTAGAGAAGGGTTTTCTACCCATTTCATTCACCTTTATATAACTATAATTATTTATTTGCAAAGCATTCTCTTCCCCCCCCCCAAGCTTTAAATTTGTGGCCTTAGAATGGATAGAGTCCCTTTAAACTAAAAATATTGGCCTATAAGGGACAGCTTTCTATTGAAGACTACTAATTCTCCACAACCATCTCTTTTCTTCTTTTAGTCGCAAGGAATTGATTAACTGCATAACGTCATGTTATGCTGAAAATTCATTCTTCACTCCCTTTGCCACTGGAGCTTCTTGTTACTTTTTAGTCATCCTAAATTGGGTTCACATATTAAATATTAGACTTTGTGGTGAAGTATTTATGGCTGCTAGATGACTGACCATCCCATCTGCAGAATGAGTGCATTGTCCAAAAGAACTGGTTACAGAGGATATTAAAATCACATGCTGAGTAGGTAATTTCAGCAAACTGTAGGATATATTTACCATACACATGCAATGTAACATTAAACTTTTCAAACATGATAAAACATATGGCAAGGAAGAAGCAATAGGAGCTCATGGTCAATGCAAGTTTATCATCTTCATCATCATCATCATCATCATCATCATCTTAGAACTGCAGAGATGGAGAGGACCCTATGGATCATCAAGTTGAGCCCCTATCAAGGAGGCACAGTGGGGAATTGAACTCCCAACGTCTGGCTCCACTACCAGATACCCAAATCACTATTGAGCATGAATTACACAGTATTCATTTAACTCTGTGGTAGTTGTAACACTAGTAGTACATAAACAGCTGACACAGATTGAAAGGCCTCTTGATCCTGAGTCTTAGGCATACAGAGTTATCTGAGTAGGGCACTGGGGAAATGATAACTGAAAGATATTGTAAATTACTAAATGCAGTTATTATAATGGATCTGTTTTGTTTGAGGTTTTTTTTCTGTTGTAAAAGGGTTCTGTTATTTAAAATGGGCACTGCTGTTAAGAATTTTAGTTTTGCAGCTAGCCAAAGTCAGAAAATTTATGAAGGCATACATTAGGTGTAAAATAGTCACTCATTCAGTGATCTAGAATGCAGTCAGGTTTATCTTCCAATCAAATAAATTACCCTTTAGTCCATTCCATGACTTTCTCAAAACATGTGGATTTCATAGTATAGAGCTCCTTGAGTAGAGTTCCAATAAGAAGAAGGATGAGATGGTAATCAAATGAATCATCTGGAACAGAGGAAGTGAAAGAATCTCATTATATTTGGTAATTTGGTACTTTTGTTGTAGAGCTACAGCAATGATTTCCAGACTTGATTCCCACATGTTGTTGGACTCTTAACTCCAAAAATCCCAGACTATTGTCCATGTTATCTGCAACTCCTAGCAGTTGAAGTCCAACAACATCTGAAGACCTAAGTTTGGAACCACCAAGCTAAGAAATACCTACTGAGGTATGTTTCTGTATGTTTCAGTACTACAGTTGATCAGATGCATTTGGGGAGTCCCACACATAATGATACTTTAAGACAGTAGTTCTTAACCTTGGGTTACTCAGGTGTTTTTGAACTACAACTCCCAGAAATCCCAGCCAGCACAGCTGGTGGTGAAGGCTTCTGGGAGCTGCAGTCCAAAAATACCTGAGTAACCCAAGGTTAAGAACCACTGCTTTAAGACATATGAAAGACTTTAGAATCAAAAGGAATATGGGAAAGTGAAGCACATGCTTGAAACTCAGATTAAACATACAGTATAGTTGGAAGATGCAAGCTCTCTTGAGTTCTTGAATTCATTAAGTTTCCCAAATAGGTGAGACTTACTTCATGTTGTCAAAGCTGTCTTGTCTATTGTCTTGTCCTTGAAACCAAGGAGACTTAAGTTTTAAAATCTTTGTGGGCCATACTGCACACAAGGTGGCCTTAGGCAAATCAAAATGGTTCAGCTTAGTATACTTCACAATTGTTGTGAAGGTAAAATGAAACTGATGTTACCCTGCCATGAGCTCTTGTGTGTTCTCCTCACTGCTCAGAGAGGAAGAAGCAGAAACAGAGCTTCTGTTCCCTTTTAGGGGTCATGTTGACTGTGATGTTTTGCTGGTGGCGAGTGCAACTCACTGATCTTATTGTTTTCCTTATTTAATATCACAGGGGCAATCAGGACGAGATGGTTACCCGGTAACTTTGCCTTTCCCTTTATTTTGCCGTTTATCCTCCAAAACTGCACATCATATTCAATCTCATGAGCTTTTTTCCTCTCTCTTTCTCACCTCTTCAGTCATCACAGTTAAATGTATTTAATCTTAATATTTTCAAGAAATGTTTGATACACATAGACATCATTTTGTTAATGCATGAACAAGTAGAATATAGTTTGCATCTTGGATGTGACTCAACCTCTGTTCACACTTAAGGGTATATGCAAAGGTCCCAAGTACACAGACTTCCTCATTCATTTCAGTATCAAGAGTAGGGAGGTCTGTGCATACAACAAAATATTTATTTGAAACTGGAATCTGTTTCCCCCCTCCCACCGCCCGTCTTTTTGGAGGATCTAGGTTGACTAGAGTTCTGTTGAGAGCTGTCAGCTTTTGTTTGATTATATAAAAGAGAGTAAGAAAGTGTATTTGTAGAACAAACTATATGATCTCTTGACCATTGCAGTATATAAATGGACTATCATATGAATGTAAAAATTATTCAACTGTTCTTTCCTTTAGGTCATTTGTCTACGTTCATGCTAGAACTATCATTTGAAAGCTGTTTGCATAGATTTCAGCAAGGCAGATTTCAGTTGATAGTTCTAGCAAGTAGTTGTGCAGATTACCTGAAAGGCACACAAGCTGGGGAATGTGAAATAAACAATATTTCTGTTTGATATTGCTATTCCTCCTATTTTTGTGACTGTTCGCTATGAATGACCTAACACTGTCTGTTAGGTTGCGTTTCTATAAATAGTTAAAAATCAGTGGTGGTTAGTTCTGAGGAGATATGTGCCTGATAGATGGATCCTTTAAATAATCCAGTGTACTGTCATTATGTAGTTGTTTTTAAGACAGTGTTAGGTCATTATGTAGTTGTTTTTAAGGGTGGGTAGGGCAGAAATAAAAGCTAATGAGACTAAATTTTTCCCCCAATACAAACTTCTTCTGGTTCTTCAAAGCTTATCATCCATTTTTAAAAATGGTTGTTGTGGGTTTTTCGGGCTCTTTGGCCACGTTCTGAAGGTTGTTCTTCCTAACATTTCACCAGTCTCTGTGGCCGGCATCTTCAGAGTGTTGTCCTCTGAAGATGCCGGCCACAGAGACTGGTGAAACGTTAGGAAGAACAACCTTCAGAACACGGCCAAAGAGCCCAAAAAACCCACAACAACCATTAGATCCCGGCCATGAAAGCCTTCGCGAATACATTTTTTAAAAGTTTAAATTTCACAGATTCTACACACACACACACACTGTCTCCAAGCAGTGGCATGCACAACTTCTTTCTTGTAATGTTTTAAACAGTGAACCACATTATGTTTCTAGCAGTTCCTCCCAGTTGATTGCATGGCATTATGAGATTAGTGTGTTGGGGGAATGGGGGGGGGGAAGATACTAGTGGTAATGTAAGCTTGAATCCCTGTATTTTGGGCACACAATGTGACTACACAGCAGGGAAAACCAGCTTTGATTTTGAGTTTTTGAAATTGGTTCCCTGCTGGTTTCTGGGGGGTGAAAGCTCTGTAGCTGTCTGGACAAATGCAAGCAACTAGAAGCAGAAAGCTGTGAAAGTATTTCCTATTCGATGACTTCACTTATCTTTCCATGACTACTTTGCCCATTCCTAAGAGCCATTCTAATAGAGATGCTGCCAGAGGGAACTGTATTAATAAAAAGCTGGCCAGTGTCTGGTTCAATATTCTACTTGCACATGGAGTGCCAACAGCTGAAGCTGACTCAGTGATCTGAGAAGGTGCCAATCAACAGTTTCCATCAGGACCAACTCCTTCCTTTTCCCTCTTCTTCTTTTTTAAATCACTGAACTGTTACAGCGCTAACTTTGGGAAGCATTTTTTTAAAAAAAGAAACTGTTTGCAGACAACAGCCACTAGACTGAGTTAAAATGACACTCCCATTGCCATGCTTTTGCATCAAATAGGTGATCACACAGGGTAGAAAGCAGAGAAAAGCAATGCCACCTGTATCAAAGCAAAATAAACCTCCTCCGCCAACTGAACAAATAGAGACTATTACCCACTGAAAAGAGATGAATCCCCACTGGGCTTCCCAGAGCACAGCTGTGTCATGCGGCCTCCATTTTTAACTCATCTTCACCATGTGAAATCCGACACAAACTGTGGGGTAAATGGGCAGTGTAGTTGGCCCCATGTATAGGTTGTCAGTGAGCCATGATTGGCAACTGAAAAGCAGAACTATTCTGGAAATAACATACTAGGATGAACTGAAGCCAGCACACCACAGAGTTCTGCTATAGACCACAGGGGGGAAAAAACCACCAACATCTAAAAACCTAAGTGATTTACAAACACAAAGAATGTAATTTATTAAGGATTAGGCAAATGGTTCTCAGTGGTCTGCTTAAATATAGTTTCTAAGATTTTGAATACTTATTAATGAATTAGTGTGGGCTTTAAAAATACTGCTTTCTCTCATGCGGGGTGAAAAATTGTTTCTTGCAGCCCCTAATTCTATTTTTAGTCACAATCCCCTGCAAACAGGAAATGCTGGAGTGCACCAAATCCTATAGTTACATACCTGAGCTTGGCAATAAATTTATAATAGCCTTGGCAGAAAGAATATCATAACTATGTCTGAAAATGGCACTTTCTTTGAATTAACCCATGGAAGGTTCTTTAGAGCAAAATTAGAAACTTCATTTTTTGGACTGTACTTCTTGCATAAGATTTCAGTGTGATTATAAAACATATTTTCTTCTCTTTCTCTCTACCTGTAAGAGCAGTATTTCTTATATGCCTCTTCCTTAGTCACATTTCATGCAAGCAGTGGTGTTAAAAAAGATGTGTAAGAGTTTATTCACTTGTGATATTTTCCATGAGGATGGTGCTTTGTTGACGCAGAATGGGTTTTGAAGAAGAAATAGACTAGCAACAATACTGTAGCAGTTCTTCAACCCTGAAAACACTTCCAGGAAGGAAGACATAGACCCTGTCTAATTATCAGCAGCACCAATAATGGATGATCATTTTGTTCCTTGCCTTTAAGTGTTACTGAAGAGCAGCTGAAATAGTCAATTACATACAAGAATATCTATGCTCTTTTTTTCACCTCAGATTGTGCTTGTATTGTCAGTGTTTTTGTGTTCAGAGAAGGACAGTTGAAAGACTAAAAATACAAGTAAAGTCTGTCTTTTTTAAGTACTGGGAACTGGCTAATGGCCAGAGTCTGTGACAGAAAAGACATGTAGGCATGAGGAGGGTCTTTGATAACATCAACTAGTTCCAGTCCCTAATGATCCCACTAGTTAACCTACTTTCAGGTCTCTTCTGGTCCTTAGGTAATGTGCATACTACAGTTGAATATTGAACCCAAAGGCTTCCTTTTTATTACCTGCATATTTATGCACATATCCATATCCATACATGTTTGGGTCAGCAACTGAAGCCACCCCATCCCCTCCTGTCATTCTTAGATGAGCAAAGGCAAATAAGAAATACGTGCAATGGCTACCCTAGTGGGTGCTGGTTTAAAACTAGGAGTTGTCCTATAACACCATCTGATGATTTCCAGTGGCTAAAATTGACATTTCATTAGTTCTTATACTGGTAATACCATCTATTGGCTGAATAGACACACCCTTCTTTTCTCTTCATCCTGGCTATCAGTGAATGAAATCTGGTACTATCGTAATCTTTCACCACATCTCTGCTTTCAATCCTTCCTGAATCCATAGTCACTCCTGTTGTTTCACATGGCATCACACACACACACACACACATGACACTATCCTGATTAAAGTGGCCACTGTGTGGGGTTTTTCCCTTCACAGAAACATCAGGCTCTGTTTTTACTATATATTATTAGAGATTCACTCCAGAACCAAGGGAAGGGTGTACACTGTGCAGTGTCAAATTGGAAGCCTCTTAATCTGCTTTGATGTGACATGTTTCTGATGTGTGTATCTGGACTATGTCAACACTTCTTGTCCTACTTCTTGTAGAACTCATGCGGTAGAGGAACCCATTATTCTGGGCAGTTCTCAGTCTGCCTCTGTCTATCTGTTGGTCTTTGTTCCTCCACACACTGTCTATTGTATTCCTCTTTGCTTTCACTTTTCGTTACACTCCCTAGGCTCCTCCTTGCTCAGATTTCTTCCTCATGACAAGGTAATATAAAAATACAGATTTAGTCAGAGAGACACACACTCATACATACATATATACACACTTCAGATGATGTGATTTAAGTCTCTTGTCAGTCCTTGTCATGTTCATCTGTACTTGCTTTGAAGTCCATACCCCTGAGATAAGGAAGTTCAGAAATTACTGTTGTTTCTGTAACTGGGTTTGCTACCAAGAACATGTTGTGTCCCATCCATTTTGATCCTTGCTCCCCTACAAAAGAACAATGTGGCACATGTTTCATTAGTGTTGATTATATTCTTCCCCTTTAATGTTATTTTTGCAAGAGGTGAAACAGGAGTTGGCAGCTGTTAAGTAATTCAGATGAGAATTCTGGTAACCTTTGAGAGAGAAACATTTCAGTGGGTTTTTAATCTTAAAAATAAAAACAGGTGTCCAAGTCATGTTTCAGCAGAAGCTCTGTGTGTTTCTGTACTTTCTTAGATTCACATATTGTTCAAAATAGAGGTGTAGATGCTAAAGGAAAGGAAAGAGATAACATTTGCTATATGCAGCATTTTGCTTTCTCAAGTCATAGTGAATTGCTTGGATTCTCCAACTTCTTTGGACCTCTGAGAAGATCTGAGGGTTTTTTTGGGAGGCGGTAGGAACTCTGTTATGTTTTGGCTACTGAGCAGTAAAGGAGTGAGTTGCAAAATGTTTGCTATTAGGTGCGAGCAACCACAAATTATACCGCGGTAACAAAACACCCATTTAATAGATGGGCAAATTAGTGAGTCTGGAAGACCAACATACTTATTTTCTGCTCCAAAGGAAAGCATCGGGTACAATGTTCTTCCTTGGTGAGACGTCCCTTCCCACTAATTTTTACACTAGCAGTTCATACACTCCCCAAGTAGCCAAAAGCACTTAGCTATCACTTAGGATATGCTTTAGCCTAAAGAACAACCACCCCCAAAACCTCTAACAAACATTTTCTCTAGCCAAACAAAAACTCTTTGAGTTTCAAATGGAGGCAGAAAGGAGGAGAGAAAGGGCAGAAATCAGATTGCTGGCCACCTTTTGTTTTGAGAAATGGGTCATAAATTCCAAACCACTAACTCTTGCAGACTGCATACTACAGCTATCTCCATCTAAGATGCTGCGCCTGGCCCCCTACAGTGGACATAAAACATTTGGGACTTCTATATAAACATATTATTTTGGAGCTATCCATAAGAACTTGGTGCAGAGCCTGAGGAAGGTGAATTATCATTGAAAGCTCACTCTTTTTTCCCCTGAATTTTCAGGTTGACCTTCAAATAAATATGCACTATGAAAAGTGTGTTAAATATTATAACGATTCTTATTAAATATAATTATGCAAAACAATACCATTCCTAATTGCAGTGGCTTTGCTTTATTAAAAAAATAATGTTTACTTGGGCTGGCTGGATGCATGTGTTTGGTTTGTCGGTTTTTTGTTATATTTTTATTTATATTTTGTAGCTTGTATTAAAAGTGGAAATGAGAACATTTTGCAAAAAGTTTGGAAGAAAAGGAAGCAGCCAATGGTTTTAACCTCTTGTTGCTGTGTTAATGAGAACAACTTTTGTCAAACAGGAAATTCATTCTCTCTGCTTTGCCTTCTTTCCCCTACACTCCCAAATATATCAAATGTTCTTGTCTTGGAATGCTCTTGCAACTGCTGAGGACTGGGAGTATTTTCCTTGTGTCCCAGAATCCTCCTGAGACTCACCGAGAAGCACTCTGAGTCAATCTACTGGTCTGATTGGATATTAATTACAGAGAATGGGGTTAAAAGGTTACTGACCTTGCATGCTCCTCTCTGTGCCCTGGAGAATTAAAGCCATTTGATTTTAATTTACTGCTTTCTGGCATCCGTGCACACATGGGTGACCTCTAGACAATGTCTCTGTGTCTAAGACCCTGTTAAGACAGTCTTTCAAGACTGGCACTTAGCCTGTGTACAGTTGAGAAATATTGGGACTCACAAGCCTATGCCCTATTGGCTAGTTATGCTGACCTAAGCGCAATGAGGGTAACCATGGCAGCAAATTGACACTTGCTAATGAGTTGCTGTTAGCATCCCTCATTATGCACCCCTTCCCACAACTGGTGTGTAACACATGTGGCAACTTGTTAGTTAAAAGCCATCTTTTTGCTGTGGTTTATGCCACTGTATTGCACTTTCACCAGCCTAATGATCTGAAAGGATTCTGGCTACAGAATCTGTGGAATCTGGTAAAAGTAGTAGCCATTAATATATAATGAAGTATGGAAATCAATTGTAACAAGTGACTATAGAATGTAGAATATCACTGTGTTTTTCACCTACAGGTAGTAGTGAGCAATCGGTTCACTAATATAGCTAGGTAGAATGTACAGTACGTCGTTCTGAATCTAGGTAAATGGAGACAGCAAAATACTATCCCTGTTGGTGGTTGGTTTCTCTGATTGATGGTAACAAGCAAGGAAGAAAAGTGAAGGAACATGCCCTATTATGTCTTTCTTTGTCTCAGAACGCTACCATTGAAATTTAATGAGTTTTCCTTGAGTTGCTTGTATGGGCAGAAGAAGATCATTCTTTTTAAGGAACAGAATTTGATACCCAGGCTTACCTTAGTTAACCTTTTAACATATTGGAGATGCCATGTACATGTCTGTACGGAACTATTTGAGTAATGAAGGATCGGTCAGCATGAATAAGAGTGACAGAGTCCAACTCTATATTTGGAAAACCTCTGCAAATCCAAGCACCTAACAGATATTTAGGCATACCTTGACTCCAGTTTAATCACAAATTCAAACGCATGATCTAAATATCACTGGCACAAGTAGATGTCAGTACGTAGTTTTGGTATTCTAATTAATTAGAGAGAAGACTGTCCATACTGCGTTTTTAATAGGACCGTTACAAAAACCTCAGTTCTTCTTTTTTAAGTCAATGGATTCTTCTTTTTGGTCTTGCTTCTTACATATTTTTCTTAAGCTTAAAGGCGCCCTCTAGTGCTTTGCACAGGCTGCAGATAATGGGGTTTTTTTTTTCTTGCTTTCTGTTATTTCAGGCAATTGCTTGAAAATATAGTTATTCTCAACTCTTTTGTGTACTGATCTGTACCTAGATTTGCACAGTGGAGATATGAAGCAGATGCAGAATGTAGAAACAACTAGAACATTTGAATAAGCTGTGTGAAAGATTGGTATTACCCATTTCCACAAACAACACTCTGGCTGTGTTCTGTTCAGTGTCTGAAGCAAGGAGAGGGTTGTAAAAAGTGCAGATGCAGGTCAGAACAGATTTCTTCAGAAAGTCTAAACAGCTGATGTCACAGATGGGTTGTTTACTACTTTTCTGTTACAGTCTTTTTAAACATTGCCATATTCATTTAAAAATAATATGGGCCAGTATTTTTAAAATGGTATACTTAATAACCTCTAGGCATAAATATATTTTCTAAGCCCTATTGCCTACAGATGGCAGGTTTATGTTTTATATTAGTTCATGAAGAAACTTAGGGCTTAATTGGCAGATGGCCTGTGCATTAAGAGGGCAGGGCAGCCCGCAGGTTGGAGTATATGGAGAAGAGTGTGGATCACTCAGAGAATGTACAGCTCAGTAGACTAACGTCAATATATTTGGCACATAATGTATACAAAGCATCATTTTGAAAACATGGAAACAATGCACTAAGTGGATGATAATTAACTGTAACGTCAGTATTAGATAGAATTGAATTAAGCACCTCTCATTTCTTTTTTATTTAAGTCTCTCCAGATGTAAGCTGATAACAGCATCCATCATCCTTAGTCATCAGACATGCTAGCTGGAGCTGATGGGACTTAGGGCTGAAATGCCACTGGTTCTGTACCTTCTCTTTAAGCTCGTATTATCAATACTCCAAATATTATCAATACTCTTACAAAGTGCTATTTGTGCATTCAAAATGCACATAAACTTCACATGCAGAAATAGGTTTCCACGCAGCTGTTGCTACGTCATATTGAAGGCATTATAACAATTTATATCTAGCTTATATTTAGCACCCATAAAAATGACTATTTTTCTTGCCATTCTTTTTATGTAGATATTCCAGAAATATTCCATATTTGGGTTAATGACAATGATTGCCTCATTATTTCCCCCATTTAGTAGCCGTCAAAAGATTGGCTACTGTTAGATGGATCCAGACTAATATCTGATGTTCGACCCGGATGCATTCTTCCATACATTTCTAACAGTATAAGAGATTAAGGGCATCTTAATCTTTTCCTGAAAAAGTTATTCATAGGCACGTTTGCCAAAAATGATTTTTAAAATGGATCTCGTCATGCACCGTTCCAGTGTTGATTCATCCCCTCTTTGTAAGGTGAGCGGGCGTAAGATATGTTTTTTTTTATAAAAACATATGATGGCCCAGAATTTGAGAAGGAAGCCTCCAGAAGAGCATGGGAAGAAGTGCTGGCGGCTGCAAGGAAAGAAGAGAATAGGTAAGAATGGCCTGTGCCCTCTTCTCATCTGGGAAAAAGTAGCATTTATTCAAATAAAAATATAAAATTAATGAGAACTTAAGAATAATCTTTACAGAAGAATTCTGCGGGTAGCTCACTCTGCCACATGAGACACAATGTGTGCTAATGTTCAGCCTTCATCTGTGAGCCAGCATGGTTTCTATTCCTTTTCACACACTTTCAACACATGGTATCCAGTTGACATCTGCCAGTGGTATGGGTACAGGACAGTTTCTGAGGCACTCCCTCTCCTTCCTGCACTACATTTCATGTTGTCCCAAATGGTCCTCCATCATCCTGGAACAGCTTTTAGAAAATATGAGGCACTGCAGAGGGGAGTGGCGGTGGTGGTGGCATATTGTCAAGTTGCTTCTAACGTATTGCAATCTAATATAGTTTTAAGGGGGATATGAGATGTTCAGGGAGTGGCTTACTGTTGCCATCCTCCTACAAAGTTTCCATGGCCAAGTGAAGATTTGAACTCAGTTCCCTTAAGTCCTATCGCATCACCCCAAATCCCCTCTTCTCCTACAGTGGCACATCAAAGGGACACTGTATGAAAGCACTGTGACATTCTGTGCTATCTGTCTGAATGAACCAAAATATTTTGAATTAGGAGGACAGAAAACAAGAACGAGAAATTGGTGATATTTGGTAACATAACCTTTATTTTTTACCAAGAACATATAGTGAGAAGTGTCTGTAAAGGACTGATCTAATTTCAGCTATATGGAGCAGTTTTAAGAACTGGCACACCCTACACTTGTAAGGAAATATGTAGTGGACGAGTAAAGCAGGGGAGTTGAAAACAGAATCGACTAGTGATTAGACCATGGACAGTTCCAGGCTCCAAAGAGGTAGTGGCTTCTATGAGCTGTGAAGTACTCAGGTTGGGATATTGTTCCTAAAGACTATCACAGACCACACTTACTAAAAGAAACTAAACAGTGAGCTCGAGAGCTGTGTTCTGACAGTAGCTGAATCTGTCTGCAGGCCACGGCTTCCCACGAAAGGATCTGATTCTATAAAGAGTGCCAACTACTCCATTAGATGACGTGAGATGCTGGTTTTCAGAGCTCAGATACAGCAGCAAATCTTTGTGGGATTTGTCTATTATTCCTCTTTCACATGGGTTGCTGCTGTTGTTGCTGCCTGAGAATCCAATTTCAAGGTCACAGATATAACACAGACTTGGAGAAAATGTTTCTCGTATTCAGATGTCTTAAAGTCAAGGCAGTTGGTTCAATGCATAACAAAAGTAATTTTTTAAAAGAAGTTTAGTTTATGTCTCCAGTTTTAATGAACATTCTTCACAGTGTATGATTTTAAAAAATTGTGGCGTTTGTAAACTTGTTGTTACTGAAGTCATTTGCTTGTCTGTATGGCTCGTTTGCCTTCTATTTTTCCTCCAAGGGTCTCCACCAGGTACAAATACCTGTTATCTCATTTGACCAGGACTTCATTACAGGGACAGATCCCTAGAGTACTTCTGCGCAACTCCCACTGCACTGTATTCATCCTGCACTCTGTTGTTCCCAAAGTGTTGTTGATGCCCATTGTGACAGGTCATTCAAGAGGGGGAACAGCTGTAGGAGGGGGTTAGGTGTGCTAAGCAGACCTTCATTTGGAGAAGAAAGGAGCGTTATCAGCATGGCCTTTTGACTGCAGCCTGATAGTTGTTTGTGGCATGCAAGTGATCACCTTCTTGAATCCTAATAAATATAAAATTTAGGCACATTTTCGTTCTATTGAGCTCTGTGCCATTAAGTTAATGTTTTTAATCACCTTCAGTGCTTTTTGTTTGTTTGTTTGTTTTTTGTCTTGGTTTTGTGGGTTGTGTTTTTTTAATTTGTTTTCCAACAGCATTTCTGTGAATAAGCACTGGTGCATAGAGACTGAATACAATAGGGATGAGAACACAGTACATCAGGATCCTCTTTCATGTTCACCAAAACATTAGCATATGTAGATCCAGTTAGCATTCCTCCTAGAATAAGCGGCATGCCATATTTACTCTGCAAGTAGTTCTATTGATGATAATGGGTCAGAGAAAGAATAATAAATGACTGAGGTTTAGAGTAAAGCAAAATCTGTGCATTTCCCCCAACTTGCTACATACTTTAGTTGTTCTTGGTTTAATGGATTATTAGAAGGTCCTCAGACATTGGCTTGTTAATTCTGATTTTACGTGTTGCCCAGTCTTGAGTCAGCTTCCTGGTGGGCATTTATCCTCATAAAACTTCGACAGCAATATTTTATAAAGAGGGAGACTGGTTTGTTTTTTTTTTAAAAAAAAAAAACTAAGACTGGGTTAGTTTCTGATGCTTGAGCACTGTAGACAGCTGCATCTGGAAGAGAGTAGAAAGAGAAAATGAAAAACAGACGCAAGAGCAAATACTAGAAGTAGACCTTTTTGGTTAACCCATAAATACAGCCAGATCTTCCCATTGTTATGCCATTTAATGGTCCATATTATTTTTAGGGAGGGGAAAGTCGCGATGACCTGATTGTTTTAGCAGTGCCAGTATTGTGCCTTGGGATTGAGCAAAAGAAGAGGTAAAAGCATGTGACCTTTTGCTCAGTCAGTCCTATATACTCCTTAAGACATTAAGGGGGGGGGGGTATGTCAGGCAAAATGAAGTTTGTAGAATATCCAGAAGAATGGTAAGAAGAATAAATGCTGAAGGGGCGTACATTTCAATGTGTGCTTTCAAGGGAGTGGCCATAGCATACAGCAGCTGCTTTTTATGCTGAAGGTTCATTCCCTCACATCCCAAGGAACTAAACCTCAGACCTTCAGCTGGAAAAACATAAACCTTGGCTTTGAACCTTGGTAAGCTGCAGTCAATTACAATGATATAGAATGAGATGAACAGCCTGGCTTAATGTAAGGAATTTTCCTATGTTAGCAGGGTAATTCTGCTGTGGACAAAATTGTCTTTTTTAGACACCTCCTCCATGCTCTTTTTTTGTTTTTTTTACCAATGGCTAAGGAGCCAGAGGTTGGGAGTTCAATTCCTCACTAGGCTTCCAGGAAGAAGAGCCAGCCTGTGCGGATTTGGGTCAACAGCACATTCCCAGGTGCCCCCAGAGGAAGGGAATTATAAACTACTTATGAGTATTGCCTAACTGGAAAACCTTGAAAAGGGTCATCGTAAGTCAGAATTTTCACATGATATATAACCAAGATAACCACTCCTAGCAAAATAATGTATAATTATAATTTGCTACTTTGCTTTTATAGATCCGCATCGCACAGGTTGCAATAACGAGGGTCCAGCCCCATGGGGCCAGATGGTTGGTTCACAATTCCGCCGCTGCCGTGAGCTCCAGGATCCTTCCTATCACGGCAGAGCTTGCAATCTGTGCGCCACTCTTCGACTGGGCAGAGAGGCTTGTCGTCCCGTCTCGTGCCAGGAGTGGCAAGCCGATTGTGAGCGCCAGAGTGATAGGAAGGATCCTGGAGTTCGCGGCAGCGGCAGAATTGTGAATGGACCATCTGGCCCCATGGGGCTGGACCCTTATTATCGCCACCTGTGCGGGGGTATTCGTGTATGAATACCCTCATCTCTAATCCATATCTTTCGTGAGCTGCTGCTGTCAATGGTTACTGTGTTAAATGTTGCAGCTTTCCTTTCTCCTCATTCATTAGAAGTCAATTAGTGTCAACCTGTCTTTCTAAACCTTTTCCAAATCTTTATTATGTGATCACAGACCCAAGTTAAAACAATACAAGGATGCTGCGATATCACTAATCCAGTATTGCAGAAGGGAGACCGTTGAATCTGGCCCTGGAGAAAGCATGCCGGTATTTGGGGACACCAAGTATTTCCAGATACTGAGCATGCTTTGAAAACTCAGAATTTAAGCCAAGATGTGTTGGCGATCAGGATTCACGGACTTTTGATAGGGAATATTGCAAGTCCATGTCTTTGAGTCTTTGTTCTAAAATGGATTTTATGCAGAGAAAGTCCATAGAAAAGCCAAGGAGGAGTAATTTAGCTACAAATCCTTTAAACCAAGAACAAATAAAAACATATTTTTGCAAAAGATAAAGATAACCTAAGGACAGTTGAGCATATAAAACTCTTAATCAATACCGAAAGGCAGGAGACCAAGCTCTACACGCTACAGACATGAGGCCCATCTCTAATCGTAGTCCTCCAGATGAGGCACACTGGGGCATTCTAAAAACTGAGCTAGGATAAAATTTTGGCCTTAACTACCTGCAATGCAGCAGGAATGAATCGTGCCCCCTTGGTGTGAACAAAAACTGAAGCACCGCTTTGCTCGTATTGTGTGCCATCTGCACTGCCAACTGTCTGTAGCTGGTCCAAGAGAAAGTGGAGCTAAAAACAATTCCTTTTCAGCAGATATTGCTTTGAGCCAATGCTGAAGCTTACCTCTATTTCTATGATAAATAAAAGGAATCTCAACTGGTGAAAGCTTTGGTTAAATCATGGACTGACTGACTGACTGGCTGGCTGACTGCCTGACTGATTTGGAAATACATTGACAGAACTCTCCACGTGCCGAGGAAAGCACTTTTTTGTTCATAAGTACTTTATTAATTAAATGTCTCCACGAGTTATGTAATGGCTGTATAATTTCAAGCATTTTTAATGTTAGGCTAACTACAGTTTATAGATCAAGATGACAATGAATTGATGTCATAAATGCCAGTATTGCAAGCTGCTTGAAAGTTATGAAAACTGTCCAGAGCAGAAAGAGTGGTGGGCAGAAGTTTGGGCTCCTATTTTTATAAATGTCATTGCTGTAATCTGAATCTTACCACTCATGAGAGACAACTTTTTATTTCCTCACATGGGTGGTAAGGAAGTTTTCGATTACCTTAGTTTGTAATTTTGGTTTTGAGCAAATTACATCTGTTGTTCTCCTCATGCATTCTACAAGAAAAAGCCACAGTATATACTTGAAAGGGGAAAAAAAGAAGAAGGCAGCAAGTCAAGCCACAGGGATGCCGTATTCCTTGTGAGGGATGAGGTCGTTTTCTTTCATTGGTTTTGTATACACTTTTCCTCTGTCCTGTTCTACTCAAGCTGTTTTGTCAGCACGTAGATCAAGGAACTTTGAAACGTACACTTAACTCCAGTTCTCCTTTTCTCCTAAATTGACATGAGGCTGCTTAGACATTTGATACATGGTTTTGCACCTAATAATGCCCAGAAAATTACCAACAATGAGAGCTGTCTATGTGTCTATATAAGAATATCAACAGGAATCCTATGCTGTCCTTTCTGGAGTTTTCTAGGTAGAGAATACATAGAAGTGGTATACCATTCCATTCTTCTGGGGTGCCCTGGGACTGTGCAGCTTTTCCAAAGCCACATAGGCTGGCTGTATTCACAGGAGACAACGTGGGGAATTAAACTCTATTTTTTATGTATGGATGTACTTACTTACTTACTTACTTACTTACTTACTTACTTACTTACTTACTTACTTACTTACTTACTTACTTACTTACTTACTTACTTACTTACTTACTTTTTTGCATTATCAAACCACTTCTATCTCACAGCAAGCCTAATAGAGTTTTTAAGATACAGTCATATGGAAAAGAAAGTACATCCTCTTTGAATTCTATGGTTTTACATGTCGCTTGCCAGATAGGAGGCGGAGTGATGCAACACCTACCACTGCCTTTAAAGCTGCTAACAGAAGTTTACCAAAATATTAACACACCGGCTGCGGCGGTGGCAGTAGATTATAGAAGAGCAACTGCATGACAGTAACGGCCACCTTCTCTGGTTAATTTGCTTCAAAAAAGTATAAATAGGATCATACACACATGCCATATCATGAAGGAGTATATCAAAACATAACCAGAACAAAACAATAGAAACTTCCCAGCAAGGGAGAACTAAACTGTAGTTACACTGCTGGTCAGTAAAATGAATCGCTAATGGCCCTGTGTCATATGACTGCAAATTTATGCAACAATCTAACTTGGTCATAAGTAGGGGAAAATTCCCTCTTGTGACCAGGGCCAGAAAAGCCTTGCATTTAAATCAGATGGGTAACATTTGGTCCTAAGTATGTAATTAGATTGGAGTTACCATCTTCTCTCACCATTGGCTGTACTTGTTGGGGCTGATAGAAATTGCCATCCAACAACATCGAGAAGACCAAAAATTTTCCACCTCTTTCCTCACTGGAAGCCACTTGTTACACTAAAAAAGCTTTGTATTAGAATGCATTTAGTGCCAATTTCTTCTGCACTACAACACAAATAGCAATGATAAGCAGACTAAGCTGTCCTTAAGAGAATTATTTGGGCACAACATGAGAAAGTAGGTTTCTCTGGAAAAGACAATAATGCTGAGAAGGGTTGAAGGCAGCAGGAAAAGAGAAAGACCAAATATGAGATGGAATCACTTCCTGAATGAAGCCGTAGGGTTGAGTTTACAGGAACTGAGCAGGGCTGTTGAGGACAGAATATTTTGGAAATTGCTCATTCATAGGGCCACCATAAGTCAGAGGTGACTTGATGGCACATAACAAGGGAATTCTTAAAAGTCAGTGAAAGCTTGATAGTTTGCAAAGTTTATGAATTGTCATCATGATCACATCATCTGAATTAAAGATAAAATTCCAGAAAGCATAAATAGGGTTTTAGCATTAAAATGGATACACGTACAATGAACTGATAGTCCAGCAAATGAACATTCAAAAGGTGCCCAAGTCAAACATAGATTCAGAACAACTACTACAAAAAATAAAAACCCTAGCTATCCTAAGCTACTACCTACAATAAAGCAAAACTTCAACATGGTTCTAGAGCATGTTCAGAGTACAAATAAGGTAGCAAAGCAGCAGTTAAGCATAGCATTCTCTTGAGAGAGACTAGGCTAAACTATGCAAATTATTTTCCATTTTCCATTTTAATACCCATCATCCACTTTTCTAGACCTGTCAAGCTCCGAGTTCCACCAAACCTTCTCAAAACAAATAACTTCTCCCAAAGTAACTTCATTCTCTCCCCCTTCCTTCACTTCAACTGAAACCAGTTTTCTTAATTAGCTGGTACCAGGAGTGAGCTTTGGCCTTGGAAATTCCTTCTTACACTGATACAACACAGCTGGTAGAATCTTCTAATTAACAGGCTATTTCTCTTTTCTGGCCTACCCACCCCAGCACAAGCTAACAAGCCTGCATTTCCAAAAGCAACTGAAACCATCATCCACTCACTTTCCAGGTTCTTGACAACTTGTGTTCAATTTGACAACCCAACAGGGGGGTCCGCAATGATGATTTGTTCCTGTGAATGTACAATGGTTCTGAATGATTCTGTGGTGTGGTTGAACATACACGGAAACAGCCCTTATTGGCATATTTCTTGAGAAGGAAATAAAAAGATTTATTGCTTTCACAAGAGAAAGTGAAGTGCCTGGCAGCAATGAATTCCCAGGCGGCCCTCTAGAATTCTTTTATTGGTTTTTTACATCAGTGGTCAAATATTCTTTTGTAACAAATATCAGTGTTTGGAATTCTTTCAAGTAATGGACCATCTGGTTTTGTATACCTGTAATTCACCTATTATTCACAATGATGTAAAGTATATCAACAGGAGAATAGGTGGAAATGCCTCCAGAAGAGCGGGAGGGGGAGGACAGTCCACAAGGATAGCATAGCAACCAGGTGTTTGGATTGACAGGCAATTAACTATTTCAGCTTCTCATTGCACATGTGGTTAAAAAAAACAGGGGGGGACTCAAAATAGTACTGCAACTTGTGAAACAGTTTTAAAACTTATTTTCTCCATGTAAGTTTTGTAAGTTACATGGGCAATATATGATTATAAAGATTATAAATATGAAATTTACCTCAATGGAAACATGGTTTAGCAGCAGATTTATCACTATCAGTCCTTTACTTCCAGTTCTCCTTCACATAATTTTTAAATTACTTCTTTACTTGCCTCCAACTCCCCAACTCCTTCCCTGGATGATATAGCTGCTTCCTGATAATAGGAACTCATCAGAAGCGTGACCTGACAGAGAGGAGAAACAAATATGGGTTCTTGACAATATGTGTTTCTGACAGACTTCAAATGACATATACGACTGATGGTTGTACAATATGCATCTATAGTATATAGAACCAAAGAGCTGTAAAACACAAAGGAATTAGCTTTTGGGACATTACCTTGGCCTTCACACAGTAATCCACATCCCTGGGAGATGGGAAACTGAAGTGAGTAGTTGAGAACTCTTCCAGAGGGAACAGGGAGTCCCTTCTTCTCCGAGTTCAACACAATGATTCAGATAGTGTTCTGCAGCTCAGCATATGTAGGGGTGATTATGTCATCATCAGTGCCAAATCTCTGCTGATTGAAGGCAGTTTTGGAGTACATGTGAGCCCTGGTTATGCAAGAGAAATGCCCCCCCCCCGTCTTCTCACTTCTTCTGCTTCTTATACGAGTAGTCGTGCGTTGTGGTCACATGGCATAGATCGTGATAGTGGTTCATACGTTTTTTAACCATTCCACTTTTGGGGGGTGAATTAGATGCAGTACATTTGTCTACATTCCTTGAATGGGACATAACCTTTTCTTGTGCCTTCTCTGCCCCTTCCTTTAAAAAAAACATTTTGTGTGAGTACCTCACGGTGTCAGCAAAAGGGACATTTCTTCCTGTTTCCGTGCTTTGTTACCCTCTGTGGAGGAGCTCATAACACACTGTAGTGGTGGTCAAAAGACAGTAGGGGGACTGAGGCTCTTTGAAAATTAATTTTAAAAAATTAAGGGAGTCAAACAAAAGTGGGTGGGGGAACTGAGACCATCCAGCAGATGTATAGGAAATGAATCAGGTTTGGAGTACACACTCAGTGGGATATCAGTTGTAATGCTCAATGAAACATGGAACAAATATACCAGTAACCTCTTAGTGGTTTTGCCACAGAGATAAACACGAAGGGGGGGGGGGGACAAAAGAATCGATAACGGCCTTGTGTTGTCTGAACCTAAACAAAAAAGGTCAACATTCACAAGGTGTAATTCAGAAACATTTTGCTGGTGTGACCACAGCCTCATTTACAATGTGATAAAGTCGCATGCTCTCTGGAATCTTCACAGAAAGCCTTTAATTGCTGGTGATTTTCCACTGCTACTGATTGTCATCACTGTTGCACACATAGAGCTGTGGATTTGAGCCCATTTACCATAAATTAGAGTGGAACTTAAGCGGGATTTACATCTACACTGTCTTGGACTACTGCCTGCACGTACACACACACACACACACACACACACACACACACACACACACACACACACACACACACACACACACAAAGGGACAGCTACTGCTGCCACTCCTGCTTAGCTTCAGAAAGCAAACAAACACAAGTTGTCCACAACCATCCAGCATTTCCACGCAGTGCTAGCACCGCCAGCAACTTCTTCTTCCACTGACTCTCACAGCGCTCAGTGCCTTGTTCCCACTGATGCTACTCTTGGGCTGCACAGATGACAAGAATTGCTGAGGGAAAGGGTAGGTCAGCTGTTTTGGCAGGGGGAGGGGGAGGGCACAAAAACCTATACAAAATTGTGTGGCCATAAGTCAGCACCCTTGTCTTGTGTTTCACTTATTGCAACTATCTGCTATCTGGGCAGAGTATTGTATCCTTCCAGGTGGGAAAATTACAGCTTTGAGCTCTCTGACAATGGAGTCTCCTAGCAACTGAAGTGCATTGCTGAGGGGAAGAGATGTGGACTGTGAGCAACTCATTTAAAATATGTTCACATTTATTGTGCAATAAAACAACTGTGAAGACGTTTCCCTAATGGGAAACAAAGATTGCTTTGGCTTGGCAAATGTGTGAGTTGCCTAAATGTTTTTTTCCTCCAACACTTTGGTTTCTTACCAAAATACTTTAGCTGTTAAATCTTCATGCCAGCTAAAGATGCAACCTCCCTCCTTCAATATGATGAGGACAAAAAATGCCAAGTATATTATAATTTACCAAGTGACATTTTTCTAACAATGCTTCCCCAAGGAACAGGCAGTTCCAAGGCCAGAGAACACTCAGAATGGTCCTTCTTTCTCTGCCAGGGCTTGTCACATAAGTCACAGAACAATGGCCAGGAGAGCTGGGTCTCTTTTACTTTTGACATGTGGACTGAGAAATATTTGAGAGACATAATTAGATATCCAGCCAGGAGAACCTAGGGCGTCCCAAGGTGTTCCATCTCTGCCATCTGGATCGGGGCCTGAAAGACCAAGGGAAAGTATTTCACAACATCAGTTTTGGTTCCAGGCACAGCTGTTAAGGCATCTTTGTGGTGTTTAAACTAATATGAAGCAGTTTTAACTCTGGCCTTCCAGTTACTGACCTTTTAAAAAAGCATTATCACTGAATACATTGCCCTTGTTTCTGTAGAGTGAAACAAGCCACTGGCAGGGGTTTCCCAAACCACTGGCCGCTTCTTATTGTTGAATTTTCTCAACACAATAATGATGGAATTGTTCTTGGTCCTATAGTTCTATAGAGAATATTCCGTATAAAACGGAAGTACATGTATATGCCAAATGTGCTTGATTTTAGTGATTCTCGTTATCGTAACATCTTTGAAAAGGGATTGGAAACTCTGATACAGGTGTATTTTATACATGTCTTACATTGAATGTTTTATTCTTCTGATCATAGTCAAATATGAGTTTCTGCTCAATATATTACATGCACCAAATTCTATGGTCATCTACTGGGTGGTATACAGCCAGTCCTTGAAGTGAAGGAAGATCTATGTGACATGAAGAACTTTCTTCACTTTAATGTTTTTTACTGCTTTTTTACAAGTGCCTACCACCCTTGCACCACATTGCAGCAAGACTTCTGTTCTTATAACACAGGTTGTAAAGTTTGAAATCTGTCACACTTTTAGAATTTGAGTTAACAATAGTAATCATGGCCTGCGGTTGGAGTGTGACAATATAGATTGATATGTGGGTGATACAATGGATATATCTCCATTTTTCAGCATTAAAACTACAACAAGCAAATGCAAATAAAATGTAATGGATTAAAAGAAAACTAAAGTTACAGGTTTTCAAGCAAGGTATCAGCTATAGTCATTAGGAACAGAATTAATGAGCAGGCTTTTATCAGGAAGGATAAAATGATTTAATTTAGAGGCCTGTCCTTTTAAACTCTGTTAACATACATAACTAAAGAAACAAACAATGGATTTGCCCATTTATTAAAGCAAAAGATAGATTTATTTTTGTTCCTATGTGAAACATGCAGCTTTATCACTTGGTGGACCACAGAAGGTGAAAGACAAGTTTATATAATGAACACAATTAAGATGTTTATTGGTAGCATTATTTACATAAGGGAGTAAGGTGTGGTTTTCAAAATTTAAATGCCAGCATGAGATTGCTTCAGTGTATAGTTCTTATGTTAAATATGCACAGTGAAAGTCCTGATGCATGAGAATGTTTTTGCTGTCTAAATAAACTCTCAGTAGCTTTCATTTCAGAACAGATCTCCATAACTTCTATCTATCCCACTCAGCCATTCACATCCTAGGAAAAATGCTGTATGACAGTCTTCCTTGACCAAAGCTGTCCCTGTTGTTTTGAATCCTTCTTTCCACTGCCTTTGAAACTGCTCTTTTACAGCCATTGAGAAGGCTCTTTCTCATGTCTCTATTGAACATGCCATTAAGGATACTTGGACAGAGAGAAGACCCCTCCATGAAAATATCAGAGCCCAGGTGGATATTAAAAGGGAGAATATGGTCCTTCAGATAGCACAGACCTGGGCCATATAAGTGCATGTGCTAGTGCAGATGCCTTTGTGAAATATCTGAAGTGTGATCTCCAGCACTACATTTTGCTTTGAATGCTTGGAGCCTTGTTTTTGAGACAGTATTTTGCTATAATGACATTTAAAATCATTCCCAGAAAAGATACCACCTATTTTCAAAGTCTTTGAAGTTGTAGCCATATTAGTATTTCAGTAAGAAACACAAAACAAAACAAAAGCAAAAAAAGACATTATGGCACCTTAAAACTTGTATATTTAAATGTAAGCTTTTGTGGAACATGTCCATTTTATTAGATATAAGAGTCAGAATACAGAGACTACATGGTAAAACATTCATGTAAGGTTCTAAGATAAAGGGACAGTGGTGTTTGATTGCTTCTAGTAATTATTTAAGACCCCTTTTGGTATACAGTTCTTTTGAAGCTTGACTCTGTAAAGAGCAACAATGATTAAAAGAAACAACAGAGGAACAACTTGTGGCAATGTAGGGAATGACAGATTTTACTTATAAGCCTTGTTCTAAAAGGATGGTTCTGGTTAACTGGAAAGGGAAATAACAGTAGATAACAACATAATTATTACATTTGGTAATGGCTTAAGAAACCTTGGCTAATATTTAATCCACTGATATAGGTGTCCAACATGTGTATATATTTTATCTCAGTTGTTTCTTTCTGGATTCTTGTTCTGTAATTTTTCTTCTCCAGAATAGCAACTTCCTTATCTTGTGAAGAGTGTCCTGGTTGATTGAAGTGATCTGATACAGGTTTCTGCGTAATGTAATTTCTAATTTATGACCATTAATTCTCTTGTGTAGAGATTGTCCTGTTTGTCCAGTGTAGAGGTAAAAGATGGCACAGATCACATTAACAAAGGAACAAGTAAAAGCACTCTTGATATTGTTTGTAACATTGTTGGGTCCTGTGATCATACTGTCAGACTAAATGTGGGGGCAGAGCTGGCATCTGGGTTTGTAGCAGGGCATAGTTCCCATTGTTGTATCAGTGTCATGTAATTCATCATGTGTCAATAGTTGCTTGAGATTGTGGGGATTTCTGTAAGCAAATATTGGCCTGCCACCATGTGCTTGGGAAAGTGAAGTATTCTTGTCAAGGATTGGTTGAAGATAATTTATGATGCATGTGAGTGTTCTCAGTTATGGACTGAAAGTGATGACAAGCAGCATCTTGCCCAAATACCCATAAGCAACCCACTGAAAGACAGATCCAGAAGAGAAACCTACCAGGGTATTCATCTTGCCCAGTTAATTTGTTCTTTAACCATATAGGTCTATTTTCAGATACTGATGAGTGGGAAAGTGGTGGAATTCTTTTGTTTTGTTTTGTTTGCAATGCCTGCTTCAAAGATCCGTGTGAAAGTGTTCAGAGCTTTGAACTGTCATGCTGAATGCTCATGCCATGTTTTCCTTACTGTTAAAACATTTATTTATTTTGTTGCTTGCTTGAACATTTTTCTGACCCTGGTTTCTACTTTCTGTGTTTTCTAGCCATAGTAATTCTATTTATGAGATTACTAAAAATGCCATTCGCTTTTGAAAGTGTTTGAATTTTTGCGAAGTGTGAGCAGTTAACGTTTGCCTGCCTGAATAGAAATAAACAGATGGAAAGTACAGTATTTCTTCTTGACAGTCCTATTGGTTAGTGTGTTGAAGGAGTTAGAAAAATAAATGAAAGGAATCTGCTTCTTTATCATAAGATGTGGATGTGTGTAATTCCCTTCCTGTAGAAGTCAGGTAACCTGAGAAGAATCTGAAGTCTCTCTAGATGGGAAGATAAATCCTATTGAATCTAGCAATGAGCTTCTATCTCCCCAGATATCAAGAAGATAGTCTTGTGTTTAGGAATCTCTGCCATGGGTGATACACAGTGGTGGGGCTTTTGAAGAAACATAGGACAGATAATTGCTTCCTTCTTCCCTCTGAATTTTGAGTAGCCCAACCAGTTGCTATGTGCATTCCCTATAGATTCTGTATGAGACATTCTGACAACTAGCTCCACCTCTCTGTTTTGCAGGGAATCTGTCAAGTATGAAAGGAAGATGAACCCTTCCATTTTGTTTATATCCAGCTTCTGGTAATGATGTACTATGTTGGCCCTTGGAGGTTCCATTTAGGTATCATGGCTAGCAACCATTGATGCCACACTGTTTTTGATGTATTATACTTCAACAGCTGTCTTCAGTAATAGATTACTGTAATATTCTTCCTCTTTGTTGGTTCAGATCCAGTTAGGCAACCGTTTCCTGTAAGAGCATTTCAAAATTGCTACCACAAACTTCAAAAGCAAAAGCATGAATTTATTATATAAAACAACAGAAAAGAATAATTGAATGTTGAGGCTGTTGTTATTGTTTTACTAATTCACAACTTTGGTCAATGTGGTATTAAGAAAGGCACATATAAAAGGAGATGATTGGCATAAGGTTGTATTGTGGAATGGAAGAACATGTATGCTGTGGGTAACCAGAGAGCATAATAATTATGTTCTGCACCAGCAGGCATATTCATACTTGTTGTAAGTGTCATGCTTTTCCCACCAAGTACATCTAGCTTTTATAATGTCATTTTGGCTATAAAGTATCATTTAATCCTTGGGTGTAGAGAATCCAAAATCAAATTTATGTGTGTCTAAAAAGGAAGATGGGGGAAATTACCAACTAGCATCCAAAGAGTCCATCAGCTAACAAAAACTGTCCCATTGGTAGAATCAGTATAGAGTGATCCCTCCTCTCTGTGCAGCCCCTGCATGTCTTCTAAAAAAATTATTCTCTCCTTCCTTTTCCCTGTGACCACCTGAAACTGTGGTCCGGGGGAGGGGGGGTTCCAATCCTCTTTGGCAGATATTTCGAGTGTAGAAGGACTGTGTAGAGAGAATAATCATCCCCTCCCGATTCTACTCATCTAGCTTTCATCAGCACATAAGTGTTATTAGATCCTGGCCATTATTTTATAATTTTAAGAAACTAAAGACAGTTCTAGTGTTTTATTCTATCTTTTATATGAATTTTACACCACTTTAATACTTCCTCATCTGAGAACTTCATTGACAAAAACAGCAACATCTCAAAGTCTATCCCCCACTCAGTTCTTGCTGATTTTTTTGTACTGCTGTAAATTAGTTTGTAAATAAGTGCTGGTATATATTAGTGCTTTGATGCAACATATGTGCCCTCAGGTGGTATGTAGCCTATCACAGGTCACAAAACTCCAGGACAATAATACCGAGGGTGTGGTCTCAGAACACCATGTGGCAGCCAGACCCGCCACAGGGTTCAATTAAACAACACATTTTATTTTCTTTGTTGTCAACATTTAAAACTCTACAGAGGGTAATGATGGCATGCCCTATAGATTTTGTGCCATGTAGTCTGCATCGAAATCAGAAAAGAAATGGAAATTACTCTTGTGCTGGAAATGAGATGCTGGGGGAAACAAGGATCTCTCTGCTTTTTGTCCATAGGACAACAGAAGTGGGTGAGAAGGATGAAGCATGACTTGTTTGTGGGAGGAGATTAAAAAAAATATATAATTCCTTACGTTCTGCTATCTTGAATATTCTGCCATTCTGTTGTTGGGCAGGGCATTCCGCTAATTTTGTCTTCAGGGAAGAAAGGAGAATTCAAGTATTATACTATATTTTATTCATGTACTAACTAAATAATAAAAGACAAAAGCGTCGCTGCTTCCCAAAAAGGATGAAGAGTGTGAAGTGTTTCATTTTTACTTGTTTTTAGTATCACATCAATGGTCAGATAAGTAAGCATATCTTCTTTTTGAAAACAACAATAATATCACTTTGAAACACCCCTGTCTCAGAAGAGAAAATACAATATATTTTGAAGTTGCCTAAAAAAGAATAAACAATTTGAAGAAATGGGGTGGGGGGAGCAGACTATTATAAGGAATTTAAAGCATTTAAAATTTTCTTTGTAGCTGCTTTTGCATGGAAAAGTGTACAAAATGTACAAAAACAATGTAGAAAAATATACATATTTTGTGGTGCTACAATGTGGCTAATTTCTTCCCCCTGATTTATATTGTGAAGCAGAGAATTTTGAGGTAGGATCAGATGGGCAATTGTCCCATGGCTTGGTCTGGGTTGGGGAATGGCTGGTTTGCTCCTTTCTGCAACAACCACACAACATACACGCCATCACAAACCAGCCCCTCCCCCACTGATTGATTCTTATCTGCACCTTTCTGGGTCCCTGTCGGAGGCCTACTGATTTTTTTTGTGGTGTGTGTAGGATTGTTCTATTTGATTCAATTCCAGTATGTATGATTGCTGGGATTGAACCAAAGCAGCTAAGTTCCCCTTCACTTAAACCATAACAGTCTTAAGAAATAGAAAGCTTCCTTTCCACTCACCTGTGCAGGGGAATAGGAAATTTGCAATTTCTTTTTAATTTTTGTCAGAGCATCAGTGATGCTATGAAATAGCCTTTTTAAAAGCCTTTACAGTACATTGCTGATGTGCTATGTCAATTAGCAACCATTAAGAAAAAATTTAAAAACCCTCTTCCTTCCCATCTGCCAATGAAAGGGTGCTTTCCATATCTCAAGATTGGTAAACGTGGAGGAGAGGGGGACAATTTTGTGGTAGGTTTTTTTCTTTCTTTCCCTTTAGAGGGAAAGAAGATCAGTACAGATCATGCTAAACAGGGTTGCTTGAGTTGCATTGTGGTCGATCCTTGCATGTGAATGCAATGATCACCCCATAAGACATACTGCCCCTCAAGGCTCTATTTAGCAGAATCATTCTAGACTGATCAGGGACGTGGTGGCGCTGTGGGTTAAACCTCAGAAACCTCTGTGCTGCAAGGTCGAAGACCAGCAGTCGTAAGATCAAATCCATGCGACGGAGTGAGCTCCCATCACTTGTCCCAGCTCCTGCCAACCAAGCAGTTCGAAAGCATGCAAATGCAAGTACATAAATAGGTGCCACCTTGATGGGAAGGTAACAGCTTTCCGTGTCTAAGTCGCACTGGCCACATGATCATGGAAACTGTCTTTGGACAAACGCTGGCTCTACGGCTTGGAAATGGGGTTGAGCACCGCCCCCTAGAGTCAAACACAACTGGACAAAAATTGTCAAGGGGAACCTTTACCTTTAGACTGATCCAGGACAAGATAATTGAGCCCTCTGATCACCCATGATCACTTAAGAAGTTGAGCCATTTCCTAGTTTGAATCAACATGTGGACTAAAGTAAACATGACAGTTCCATTTTGCTGTGTTTCTTACATGGTGTTTTGAGATCAGCAGCAGAGGAACAGAGCTTAGTAGAGGGTTGATTGGGT